>NC_090935.1:542329455-542629455 GCF_040938575.1 Ambystoma mexicanum
AATGTGTAACAATGTAGTATTGTCATCAACACACCTGAGCCAGTAGGTAAGTTATATGGGTTTATTAGTTACATACACAGCAGGAAACACCTGCACATCCTTGCCAGCCAGCTCACTATCTCCAACTGCCTCCCATGGAACACATATTCAGATGACAACACTCTAAGCCCAGTGACATCACCTCATTCCACTGACCTCACCACTCCATGGAAGGAAATGGAATAGAGGGAAGACACAGGAGGGAAGACACTCATTATAACACTTCTCCCTCCCTTAATTTAATAATAGGAAAGCACCAACATTGGTAGAGTCTTAGTCATTCCTCCACACACAAAGTACCCTCCTACACAATACCGATACAAATACGCGTGGCCACCACGTACCTGCCCCAGCAACACCAGAGCTCACATGAACACGAGACCCAACCCCAGGAAACGGTCCACATGAAGCCCATTCACACACCAAGGCCAACAACAGAGTACAAACACTCAACACTACCCTAAAGGTACAAAAGCGCACTGACACCACTGAAAACTAGTTCCCCGCTAAGAAAACCCAGAAGCACAAAGTAGGTGGAAATATAACCTTGCACAATGACACCTCTCAAAAGGAACACAGATCCAAGCTACAACACTTTAACTACTCACTGTCCACCAATAAACTCACAAAAGAGGAACCCACTGACATGAAATAAGGGCTGCACCTCCCTTCAACTGAACTGGAATTACACTTGAGGAACAAAACAATAAAACAAACACTCCACCTGCTTCAAGCTGCCCCTTGAAGCCTATGGCCTGCCACACCCCAGCGTCCCCAAAACAGATATACCACTAACAACCACGACCCTTCAGTGCATCTACAACCTTCCACCCTGGTCTGAACCCCAGGGCACTAGGGCTGCCACCCCGGGCACTAACCCAACTCAAAAGAGCAACCACCGGACACTAACGCAGCTCTAATGAGCAACAACAAGCACAACTAACAACATCAGTTCCCCCAAAAAAACTCCCTATACCAGGGAACACATTAACTATGACCACAGCCAAACCTGAAAATACAATGCAAATCTAGTCCCTGTGAAACAACGCACAAGCTCACCAAAAGGATCTAAAAAGACCCCTATATCACGATGTAACCTAGACACCACACCTAACACCACGGTACCCCTAGTCCCTGCCAAATACAAGACACTGCTACACCCATAGGACCCCTAGTCCCTGCCAAATACAGAACACCTCTACACCCATGGGACCCCTAGTCCCTGCCAAACGGAACACCACAACGCACCACAGGACCCCTAGTCCCTGCCACACAGAACCTCCACACAACACGGGACCATAATCCCTGGAAAACCCAGTTAACCTATATACTCCCCGAGACCCCAAGTCCCCACCAACACAGTACATCAGCCCCTAATGTGGGACCCCCAGCACCGGCCAGGCTACCACGGTGGTCACACCTACCAAAAACGTCCAAAATGGCACACACCGCCTTACAATGGGACGCCTAGCACCTACTAGGCTAGCACGGTGGTTACCACACACACGCACCACGACACACGCACAACCAACATGCGCACTCACACCCACACTCACACCTTAACAAAAGACACACAACACATGAAAATATCACTGGAGCTCTTAAATCAATGGCAAATGTACAAAGTGCATAGATTCTTCACACACTGGCGTAAACTATAGTGTACACACCTCTCTACTTGAAAAACAAGATTTGGAATAATTGTCATAAAGCGTAAATGGCAAAAAAACGCCATCCAGGTTAATGAAAACCAAGTTCCCAATGCACATCGGTCAATGCGACCCACAAGTCCCAGAACAGAAACGCCCCCCCCCCCCATTCACAGTTTAATAATATGACATGGTGGAGAGCACTCCGCCAATGCCCCAGTCCAACCCAACCTGGAAGAAAACACGTTAACAATACCACAATGCAACAATGTATGCTTTGCATTTAAATGTTCACATCCTAGAACAACAACAGGCCACTACATAAACACACACACACTCCCACACTGGCCCGACACCTATAAGTAGACCGAACACAAAGAGGCCACAACACACCCACAAGACACCGCCCATACAGGCCTCAAAACTATGGCACAGACCCGGCGAAATTAAATTGTCCCTCCCACTACAGTCTGCCATGCACCTCTCCTCCTGGGCTCCAACAACATTTCACCTTTACTCATGGGACCAGGAAACAGTCCATCTTCTTGCTTGATGAACAAAAACGCTGTCCATATTAACGTCCGATCCCTCTCCTGTAAGGACCCGCGGTGCTTGACACAGCGTCCAAATGTTATTATATGGCAATCCTTTATCGAAGTCCTCCCTATATTAAACGATGCTTTGCACGAAACAGACACCCGATTGCCCCTCCTTCCGCACTCCGAAAGTTCTCCGCAAGCAGTAAAAACAGCGTGACCATTCTCAGCACGCATTCGACACGCTACGCATTCCTTTGTTGCCATATGTTCCAGACGCTCGTGCTAGAACGCTCCATCATGGCGAGCAAACGTCATAATTTCATCGCCGCCTCCACCAAGTACACGTCTCAGACACCTCCCAACAGGGCAATCAGATGCGCCACACAGGCGTCAATCCTTCTCCATGCCTGATCCATCTGCAACGCGGGCGCCCCTCCAGCAACACTGCAGAATGGCCAAAACGCGCTCGGGCATGCGTGCATCCCGATCCGCACCACGATCAAGGCACTCCTCCTCGCCCCGACAGTTGGACCTGTGCTCGGGCATGCGTGCAGCGCCTCGATCTGCACCACGATCTGGGCACTCTTCCTCTCTTCCTCACCCAGACATCTGGACCTCCCGGCCGCCAGCCTCCGCTGCTGCTCCTGACCCCTCCCTTCTCCGGAAAACGGGGCAGAGCGTCTCAACAGGCAACAGCTCGAACCGCCGATAGCTGGACCTCCAGGCCGCCAGCCTCCACCGCTGCTCCCGACCCCTCCTGCTCCAGGAAGCGGGGGCAGAGCGTCTCAATGGATAATAGCACAAATCTTCGCCCCCTCACAAAACAGAAGGAGCAGGCAGTAGAACACAACTGCACTGCCTTTGGACCAAACTTGGCTTCCTGCACTGTAAAGAGTCCTTCACCATCCAGGACTCGGCTCCAACTGTAAAGGAGCCTCCTTCCTCCAGCACCACCCGGCCTGCTGGGCTGCAACTCCGGTCTGGACCTCCAGAGCTGCACAGCTGGCTGCTTTCCAGGGCGGTGTCCTGATCAGCTGCTGTCCCTACCCGACAGGATCCCATCCTCGTCGCCAGTGTAACAATGTTGTATTGTCATCAACACACCTGAGCCAGCAGGTAAGTTATATGTGTTTATTAGTTACACACACAGCAGGAAACACCGGGACATCCTTGCCAGCCAGCTCACTATCTTCAACTGCCCCCCATGGAACACGTATTCAGATGACAACACTCTGAGCACAGTGACATCACCTCATTCCACTGACATCACCACTCCAGGGAAGGCAATGTAATAGAGGGAAGACACAGGAGGGAAGACACTCATTATAACACAATGCACCCTCAAAAAGAACATTTGTCCACAAATCTTATGTTTTCAAACAGAAGTAAACTAAACTGTGTTACGTGACCTTGGATTCATCACCATAGTAATTTAGAGAACAAATTACGTCAGAATAATGTAAATACAACTTCTAATTCTATGATAATCATAACCACCTACTTCAAAATTAACAATATTTAAAAAATAATCTCTTGATTATAAACATTCAGATATACTTTTAACTGAGAAAACAATTAACTTTTTAGTATATACCATTCTCAGACATAATGTAGAATTAATAATGGGCAAAAGAAATGTTTAAATAATATGCATGACCTGTACTGTACATATAAAGTACTTCCAGTTCAAATAAGAGTTCAAATTCATTTGCTGACTCAGCCCCCAGGAGAATTTAATTTCTCTGTCCAGGATACTTCTTTCTGGGCACGTTTTTGAGTGATATTTTGACTTGTAAACATCTTAACCACTTCAAAATCGAAAATCTCCTTTGTGAGACTTGATGTTGCAACATATTAAAGTGTGGAGTTACTGCAGACTTGGAATGATGCGTATGAATATTACACTTGTATATATTCCATTAAATGCAAGCTTTCCTAGTAGATTGTCCAACATAATGTGTTCACAAGGACATCATATACGGGTGATTTCACTTTCACATGCACGGGTATCGTCTTAGAAGCTCAGAGCAACCCAGGTTGGAACCCCGGGTCCGCTCCAGTTATATACAATTATATATGTACATGTTGCAAAACCTTGAAGTTACATTTCGTGGCCAGTCATTGGATGACATACAGTATAGTTAAATCAGTGTTTTTGAGTTCTGAGAAATATCTGTCAATCTTAAGCTTGACTTTCAGTTTTCACCAGTAGATCCATCTGTGCTGATGTTTGCAACCAGGTGGAATAGCAAAGAGGTCCCTTAATTTCCAGCCATAACTGGAATTATGCCATTTGGCCTTGACGATTTGCTGTTTCTTATGACTTTGCTTTGAACCTTCTAGTATGTAAATTAGACACTGTGTGATCTTAGACGTTTTGGTAGAAGTCTTTCTGTGATAAGCAATATACTTTTTGTTGAAATTTTGGAAGTTTATCTGGTGGAGATTCACATTCTCAAAACGTTTCATGCATCTATTGACAGTGAAATTCCTAATCTTCAGTATTAGAAATCCTTTTTTACTTGATATTGTATGTGGTGGGTTAAAGCTTCAGTAATGCAACAAATCATTCCAGTACAAAGGTTTGGAGTATAACGATGTTCTAAAAGGGCTATCATTTCAACCTCCCATCTAGAAAATATATGTTAGAAGTTCCAATCCAAAAAGGAAAGTGACTGCGTACATTAATCTGATTCATTTTAAGAAGAAATGTGAGCACTGGCGGCGGTTCCCTGCCCTTGTATAACTGTTCATAGTACCTCTGGAAGGCTGCATTGATTCCCTCCTGCATGGTAGTCAGAACCCCATATTCAGCCTCTACCAGTGTGATCAAGCTCTGGGGTTGGTCCTGCCTGAGTAGCCAGGCCAGGAGCTGTCCTGCCTTGTCCCCCGCCCCATGAATCCTCACTAGATGATGCGCATAATCATGCTTGCCCAAACGTTCCTGCACTGCTGTCTGTGCCCCTTCCCCAGAGGAGCTCTGCCCGCAAGGATCCCCCTTTGCCATATCTCCCTCAAGTACTCAGATTCGTTCCTCCAGGTTTTTCAGGGAAGACAGAAGAGTCGCGCGGACCGCATGGGTGGAGGCTATGCATTTACTTCTCATTGTCACCTTAAACACCTCCCATACAACCCCCATAGTCGCTAACCGAGCCTTCATTGCTCTCGAAGTAATCTCCAATGGCCTGCCGAAGCTCCTCTGCATAACTGACATCCATCAGTGCTTTGGCACATAACCTCCAAGAGGGGAATCTCTCAATCCTCCTCCCAGGTCATCATGGCCCTCATAGGACATGGTTGGATATTGTTCTACCCATATATTCAATGTCCCGGGACTCCAGGAAGCGGGGGCAGAGCGTCTCAATGGATAATAGGACAAATCTTCGCCCCCTCACAAAACAGAAGGAGCACGCAGTAGAACACAACTGCACTGCCTTTGGACCAAAACTTGGCTTCCTGCACTGTAAAGAGTCCTTCACCATCCAGGACCCAGCTCCAACTGTAAAGGAGCCTCCTTCCTCCAGCACCACCCGGCCTGCTGGGCTGCAACTCCGGTCTGGACCTCCAGAGCTGCACAGCTGGCTGCTTTCCAGGATGTGGACACTTGGAGGGCGGTGTCCTGATCAGCTGCTGTCCCTACCCGACAGGATCCCATCCTCGTCGCCAGTGTAACAATGTTGTATTGTCATCAACACACCTGAGCCAGCAGGTAAGTTATATGTGTTTATTATTTACATACACAGCAGGAAACTCACTATCTTCAACTGCCCCCATGGAACACATATTCAGATGACAACACTCTGAGCACAGTGACATCACCTCATTCCACTGACATCACCACTCCAGGGAAGGAAATGTAATAAAGGGAAGACACAGGAGGGAAGACACTCATAACACAATGCACTCACTAGATGATGCGCATAATCATGCTTGCCCAAACGTTCCTGCACTGCTGTCTGTGCACCCTCCCCAGAGGAGCTCTGCCCGCAAGGATCCCCCTTTGCCATATCTCCCTCAAGTACTCAGATTCGTTCCTCCAAGTCCCGGGACTGGGCTTACTGCTCCCTCCCTATGAAGATGGAGTCCAGCCGCGACTATGTGCCATGTGGGTGAGAGTAGAAGGAGTAGCCCCTCTCGTTGCCCCTCTTCTCACGCCAGAGGCCGACCAGGTCTAAATCTGACAGCACGCATCCCAGGGACTTGAAGGACAGCTGATTATCCTGTTCTTTGGGTTTCGACCTGTTCCCTGTGTCTGTGTCCCCCATCATGTTCACCACCCCGGGGAAGTAGGTTTCATTGTCCGTATTCGGCACATACAAATTCATCACACACTCTTCCCTCCCATATTCCTGACTTATAATAATATTGTTCTCTCTCATGTACATGTTCCTGAAATGGAAGACATACTTGTACAAATCTTTGAAAACCTCCAATCGCTAAGGCAGTGATCTTTTCCATTGCAAGGACCCCCCATATCTTAACCCACCACTGTGCTACTACTGGGCCTGCTTTACTTTTCCAGAACTAGGCCAGCGTTTGTCGCGTCCCATTCTCCAAGTGTGTCAGTAGTGTTGCCAGAGCCCCCCTTATCAGATATGACCCTTCCACAACATTACCCAAAACCAGGATCACTGGATCCAAAGGCAATTCGATCCCTGTTTTCTCTTTAATATATCCTAAAATGTCCTTCCAGAAGATCTTGGATTTTTGGCATGTCCACCAAATGTGCCCCACCTTACCACTTCCACACATCCTCCAACACAGCGGTGAGGATGCTACAGTAATTTCATTAAGCCTCTGAGGAATGAGGTACCACGGATACCACATTTTACAAATTGTCTCCTTAATATTACTGCACTTAGATGCTCTATATGACCTTTCCCAGACGTTTTCCCAGTCCTCCGGTATAACAGTCAGTCCCAGCTCCCTTTCCCACCGTAGCATATAAGGCAACTTATCTTCCAGGGAATGCCTGCCCAGCAATGTATACACTTTTGGGTTCCTTCCTTGTTCCATTCCCTCCATTAATGACAATCAATACTTTGTGGGGGCCTATTCCCCGCTTGATGCTCCCTCTTGTTCTCAATCCAGTGTCTAATCTGGGCATATCGGTATGTATCCTGCTCACCAATATTGTATTTGATTTTACAATCTCCAAATGTCAGGTACAGGTCTTGCAGCCTAATTGTTATTGATCTTTCCCAGTCCTCCAAATACTCCTTAACAATTCCTGGAGAAAATTCTGGATTGTGACTGATAGGCGACAATGGCCATAATTCCAACGGTATCCTTTTCTTCCTCGTAGCTCTATATTAATATTTCAGCAAAATGTCAGTTGACTCCAGCAGCCGAATCCCCATTTGTCTCTCTGCCCACCCAAAAAGGGGAGTTTATTCAATGGAATAGTTGTAGCCCACTGCTCCACATCCCTCCATTACTTGTGTCCCAGTTCACTTGACCATTCTAGCATAGGGGAAATCTGTGCAGGTATTAAGTACCTCCTGATATTCGGGATACACAACACCCGCAGCAGCGGGGTCCTAGCCAGAATCGTTCTGGCAATTCTGGGGCATCTACTATTCCAAATAAAACCAATTTATGTCCCTCTGGAACCATTTGATCATTGCCATGGGAATTTGAATTGGAAGGGAACCACTAGAGAGTCTGCTGATACCACCTCCCTAGATCCTCAACTAACCTTTTCCACTACATTATCTGTATACAATTACTTATAATTTGCTGTCAAGTGCGCTCCAAAATACTCCCTCTATTCTTTCCCATGGGAGCGGAAAATACCTTTCCCACCCATTCACCTCCTTAGGATCTTCAGTAACATTGAGGCCTTTAGATTTCCCATAATTTATCATGAAAACCGTACACCTTCCCAAATCGCTGAAGTATCTCCATTACCAGGGGTAAAGTCCATCCAGTAGTATCCAAAACCAGGAGGACATTGTCTGCATTGTCCGCATACAATGCTATCTTATGCTGTTGATCCATACTGGATATGCCCCGTATCCCTTCATCCCTAGGTATCAGATAAGCCATCTCAAATACAAGGGGGGCAGTGGACGTCCCTCCCGGGTGCCTCTCCCTATGGAGATCAGCATGGTAAGTTCCCCATTAACGTTAACCCTCATTGATGGCAACCTAAAGTTTGCTAAAATCATGTCTCGAAATCTGGGCCAAACACCTCCAGCGTACATGTCAAGTAGGTCCAGTTCATACCGTCAAATGCTTGTCTGGCATCCAATGTCACCACAGAGAACCACTGCCCTGATCTTTTCCCCCTACTCCATGATATTTATCGTCCTCAGTATACTATCATGTGTCGACTTAGCCTGGAAGAGATTGATCGTCCTCCGTATATTATCATGCGTCAACCTAGCCTGGAGAAAGCCTGTTTGAATCAGGTGAATAATCTCCGGGAGAACCCTTTTTGTTTGTCTGGGCAGTATTTTAGCATATATCTTCACTTCACCGTTGAGTGAGATGGGGTGGTAGCTCGAACAGTCATTTGGGTGTTTACCTGGTTTAAGCACCAGAATAGTTGTGGGTCATGCCATAACCTGTGAACCCACACCATTTTCCACAACAGTATTAAATAATAATGTGAGTGGTTTCATAAAAAACCCTTTGAACATTTTGTAATAAAGGTTTTAAAACCCATCCAGCCCCAGAGATTTGTCTAATGGCAGTAGATCTATCACTTTTCCCACTTCTTCCTGAGTAATAGGGCTCTCCAAAGGTTCCCTATCTGCTAATGTGATAACCGGAAAGCTGGATTCAGCTATCAGAGTCTTTTGTCCCTCTGGGTCCAACTGTTCCATACTCAACACTTCCCTACAAGACCTTTCAAGAATCTCTCCTTTCACTACCTTCCCTCTTCACAGATCTCCCCTGTCATCCCTCAGTTTGGCTATATAATGCCTCAATCTCGGTTTACGTAGCTTTCCTACCAAAAATAAATTGGCTTTACTGCCCCTGGTGTAGTGTGATTGTTTAGCCTGCAGGTGCACCTGGACAGATCTTTCCACCAAGTGAGCCTCCAGTTGGCTACGCACTTTCGTTACTGGACCCTCAGCACCTTGATAGACCCTTTCTATTTATGTATCTCCTCAGCCTCTCTTACCACTTGCTTCAGTTTCATTCTAGTAATTTCTCGCACCCTCATTAAAGCTGCTGTTTTCCCAATAAGTTCCTCCCTCAACATCCCCTTGCTGGCATGCCATATGGTACACCAGTCCATTCCCTCAATGTCATTCTCTCTAAAGTAACTCTGAAGAATCCCTTCCATATGCGTTCTAATTGCCAGATCTCTCAAAACAAGGTTGTTGATGCGCTAAGGTTTCCTGCTTCACTCCTGTGTTACTTCTGACAAGATTCGCACTATGACTGGTGCACAATCTGAGAGATACTGTAAGGAACTCATGGTGGCAACACTAAAGATAGACACAAGTGATCACAGTTCAAGGGTGTTTATTAAACTGGATATGCAGGTTGGAAAAATGCCTAATCTAAACCTAAAGCTAAAATGGGAGCAAGCTACGACCATCAAATGAAAAATAAGGCAGTGCTAGTGGCGTCATGTCAAATAAAAGGGCCTATGCTAAAGAAACCTATTGCCAGTCCTTACTACTAAATACAAAAGAGTGTGGACAGGATTCACAAGAAAGAAAAGAAGTGTTAACAAAGGATAAATCAGGATGGGGCTAACCAGGGGTCTCCTTTCCCACATTTTGAGCTCGGGACAAGGTGGGACTCCTGAGCACAGCACACTCTTGAGCTTTCCCAGTATAGGAAGACAGTTCTGTTCTCAGCTCTGAGGAACGTCGATGGTCAAGTCTCTTTTCTCTTAAAAGTCTCTTGGCTTCAAGGACCTGATGTATTCAAAATAACAAATCAAAGTTCCTATTTAAATGGATGTTGGGTGATGACTTTTCACACCTGGACACCCCTATTCTCAGTACAAACCCCTCTTGAACGTCAGCCTCCCTCCGTTGGGTTCACTATGTCTTTCCTTACATTCACGAGTCTTAATGTCTTTTTAAACAGCTCGCTGTGGTTTCCCTCTGCCAGGTTCACTCGTGTCAACACAATGTTCCTTGGGACTTTAGGGTTTGCCCCTATCCATCGACATCCCTCCATCAGGTTCACTCTTGCCAATTACACACAATTTCATTCTACTTTATTATGATGTGGGATTCACTTCCCTTAGCTTTGCACTTTTCTGTCAGTCAAAGACTTTCGACTGTACAGAGGATTTTGCTAGATCCCTGTATGACCACTTTGACCTTTTTCTCATCCCGTTCCCAATGCCTTCTGGTAACGGGAGTTTCAACAATAGGGTAATTGGACAGAGTTTCTCGAGTAAGCACCCACATGGTGCCAGATTCCTCTACAGCTGCATTTCACCCTCTTGTAATAACAGTTCTTTGTACTTTTCTTCAATTATCCATTTGCTACTTTTGTTCAACACAGTTCAGTTTCTTATCGGCTCTCCCTTCGACTCACTGGCTGTGATGAACCGATTGGCTATTCTTGTCTCTGCAGTCAAGAACGGTACCACAGTGGCAGGCGTCTCTCCCGGGCTTGCTTATCAGCAGAAGAGTGCCCCGTGTACCATTGACAGCTGATGCAACACACGCTGGCTATTGTTCACAGTATTATGATTCCTTCCAAGGAGGCTTTGTGGGCTTGGGTTGGAAAGGGCAAGAACGCTTCTCTCCTTGTCACTTTTTTGGTTCTCGCTGCCTTTCGCCTCTTGAACTGCCGTACTTAGATAGCTGAGTCATTGTGCGGACTGTCTTGCTTGCACTGTGCTCTTGTGCTCCACCTTTTATCCCTTTGGGGAAGGGAAAGGGCCATCAGGTGTGTGTGTGATTCTGGTCAATTACCTGACTTCGCCTGACCCTTGTATTGAATATGTCAGGTAAATGGCTCTGGTGTTAGTCTGTTGACTGTCATGGTGTGCGAAAGTATTCGTGTGGAAAAAGGGGGGGCAGTGTTTCAGAATATCCTATGGTGTAGGATGGGGAAAAGGTGTTGGAAGACGGTGGATACCGTGGCCCACCTCCCCGAGGACCCCCGCCCCCATCTAGGTGATCCTCCCTCACTGGTCCACCCCCAGAATCTGGATCAAATAGCGATGGCCGTGTCCTGGCCACCTGGATGACATATCCCCAGGGACTAGTTAGGAGACACTTTCAGGTTTCTCACAATACCTAACACCTATTTTGACTAAAACAACCCCTAGGACAAGCGTGGATGAGATTAGGACCATATCAATCCTGGAATGACCCCTATGGACCACAGAAAAATGTGTATATTCTCTGTCTTCCTGATGAAAGAAACGCCATGTTTCAATTAATACCAAGTCCAACAACAGGTGAGCCAGAGCACTTCTATTAGTTAAGTCTGAGGGGTGTGGACAAGAGTCTTGTCCATCCCCGGATCCATCACACAATTAGAATCCCTCCTATCACCACATAGCCCTCACAGAGTCCTCCCAACCCTTTCAGCAGTGCATGCAGATATTCATCCTGGTGATCATTTGGAGCATATGATGCCATTAAAGTATAAAGGTGTCCCTCCAAAGGCCCCTTAAGTATCAGGTATCTGCCCCTTCTGGATCTGTATAAGTGTACTGTTTAGTTAACCATAGCCCTCTTCCTATCGAAATTGCTACTCCCCACTTTTTTCCGCTATAGGCAAAATATTGCAGGGAAATCAAGATTCTTCCGCCTCCCATCATCCCGATTTCTTGCAAAAAGACCACTAGTTTGGAGTTATGCTGAAGATTGGGAAGGACCACTGGGTAGTACATTGGTTGAAGGTACGTGTCTGGGGTTCCAGGGTGGCTTTTTGTGTTGGTTGTTTGAAAAAACTAACCGGTCTTTGAAGAGGTGTGATCACCGCTCTGTCCACCTTCACCAGTCCAGAGCGAGAAGAACCAGAGGTTTCAGAATGGCTGCTCATGCTTCCCTTATGGCCCTCCTCAGAGAGCCCTGTGGCAGTGGTCATGGTGTGTGTCCTGATTGCCCTCTTGCTCGCTCTCTCTTCTTAGCTAGTGTCAAGAATGTTTGTGTGGGTGTAAAGGTACTGCAGCCACCAATGGTGGGGGGGGGGGGGGCAGGTCAAGAGCCTCTTCATCAATGTGCCTAATTTCGTCTTCTGAGTCAACCGAGTGAGTAGTAAGATCTAGTAAAATAGCTTTGTCCTCCTTGTTGAGACTCTTGTCTCGATCGCTCTCCAGAGGAGAGTCTGCACAGGTCATCCTGCAGATATGTGGCTAGACAAGGTTCGCTGGTGGGAAGAGTGATTTTCCTCAGAAAACGTCTGGATGTACCATCATGAGCGCTTTCAAGTTCCTATATCTCTCCTTCGTGTTGGTGGTGCTGGTTTAAGTTTCTCGAATACTGTGCAGGCTTTTAACATGGATTTTTCCTTGTCTGCTACCTTTAGATCTGCCACTTGATCGTGGGGTAGCTCCGGGGGGTGAGGGCCAATCCTTCGTCCCGTGTCTCTTCACCTGTCAAGCGCCATTGCTCTTGTGCCAGTAGTCTCAGTTGAAGGTCAGGCCTACCACGCACAGCTGATGCTTCTTATCGGCCATCATCAATTGGCAGTGGCGATGTACTAGCCCATAGACTGTACCAGCCCCCCTTTTAATTTCTTTCCACCGGGGAGTGGGGGGCGCTCACAGGTTACAGTGGCCTCTCCATTCTCAATTTATTAGAGGCCACAACAAAGCCCTTTAAGTAAATTATTTGAGTGTGGAGCATCGCCAGTAAGGTAGTCTTTTAAAAGGTGTTGTTAAGGGTCTCATACAGCTTCATAAATGGCACCAATGCTATTGTTATCACTAACATCTGACTACACACATCCCTCCCTCAATGTCAGTGTGCAGACTTGTCCTTTGGGCCAGGTCTCAGTAAGCTGTCTTCTTGGGTACCATGCAAGATATTTAGGTTAGCCAGTGGAATCAGTTGGGACTCTGATCGGTGCATGCTTTGATGATCTTCCTCTTGGGTTAGCAATTGTTGAGGTCTTTTCACCAGTAGAGGGTTGCTTAACTCAAATCCTTCTGGATCTAGAGTTGTTCTTGGACTTAAAGCCCTCCCTTCTTGGGCCGTCTAGAAGCTGCTGTAAGGGCATCAATCTTTTTAGTCAGAAGGTCAATATCCCGGCATAGGTTGCCACAATGGGTTGGGATAGGTCGTAGGTCTTGTAGGTAAGGAGTCTCCTGCCGGTCCCTTGGTCGGCGGGACTGTGAGAGTGTATCAGCACATTTGCTGTAGGCCCATACTGGGTCAGGTTGGCTGATTCAGTGTGGGGTCTCTTTTGGGCTGGGGCTCTGACTGCCATTTGCAGGTCAGCTGCACCTCAAATACCACTACTCCTTCTAGCAGCTCACTGTCCGTTGGTTACCTGACATCCCCTCCTATATAGGCTGATGACCTAAAAGGAGTGTGTAAATCCACCAGTGAAAATGTAGTCCCCGAGGTAACCCATTTATCAAGTCCTGACCACAGAGGCTGGGTACCTTTCCATCGCCATTTGGTCTGGGGCTGTCTACTCAGGTTGTTGGGGGGTCGTTGCACAATTTCTTTCCCCGTTGGTATTATAAGCGGGTCAGGTACTTTCGGGCGTGAAGCAAAAGTGCTGATCTCCTGAGGACAGCACTGTTTCAATTGTGTTGGCATCATTGCTCTGTCACCCTGCAGCACGCTCTTTTATGAACTGTCAATAAAGATGCCAAGGTTGCGTCTGAATTCACTGCGTCTTTGGGTGCAAAGTGGTCAGACTCTTTTAAGTGGTTGCAATTTTCAGTGGGAGTAGACACAGTTAAAGTCTGCCCATGCTCACTGGCAAGAACCTCCCTGTCCCAGGCACCCTCCACCCCCACCGAGGTGGAGTCCTGAGTGGGGGCCAATGCAGGTCTTTCAGTGGCCGAGGGTGGGGCTGTGCAGAGCGGCACATTGGAGGGACCTGTCCCTCATTTGGCTGCAAAGTGTCAGCCAAATAGCTAGTTTCATTCGACAGAGATGTAAGCAAGGTGAGCGTTGTGTGATTAGTATGTTCCAGTAGGGTATCCACCCCCTCCTCTTGGACGCACAAGGGGCCCACCTCCTCAGGTTTTTGGCGGGTCTGAATTGTGGAGGCAATCCAGAGGGTGCAGGTTCTTTCCGAGCTGCCAGGCAACTTTCGATATCCCGTCTCATCAGTTTCCTTGATTTAAGATGTACATCTGGCTCCATCTCGCCTCGTCCACTCGGCACCAGTCAGTTGAATGGTGTGTGACGGGACTCGACGCTGGACTCCCCATGCCGGCGCTTCGCGCCTGCCCCAGCAACATATAGTGTTTGTTAAACGCACAGTACACTGTCGTAATCTGTATTAATGATAATGATGTGTTATTTATATAGCGCCTTTATCCAAAGCGAAAGCTAGTAAGTTGCTGCTTCCAGAGAGGTAACAGTTGGAAGAGCAGACTGTACATCACTATGAGGAAGAGAGTGCCCCCCGGGAGAGCCAAGTAGATTCCAACCAGTAAGTCGAACAGAAGAGGACAGGCTTTCCTCACAGGACAGTACTTGCCACATAATTTCACCTAATCAGAAATGTTCGATTTTTTTGCTTGTGTAAGTAGATACATTTTAAAACATAGATGGGGTAGGTTAAGGGGATAGGATAAGGTGGGGGGAAGGGGAAGGGGGGACTCCCCCGCATAATACATTTGTTTTGAAGAAAAATAAATTCAAAGATTTCACCTTTAGCTGAAGTGGATTCTGATAAATCCGTTGCACATACTCGTCCGTTCCACACACTCGTCTGCTCCATATACACTTGTCTGCTCCACACATTCGTTCAGTCCGCACCCTCGTCCAGTCCACGCACTCGTCCAGTCCACACACTCGTCCAGTCCACGCACTCGTCCAGTCGACACACTCGTCCAGTCGACACACTCGTCCAGTCAGCACACTCGTCCAGTCAGCACACTCGTCCAGTCTTTATACTCGTCCAGATTAGACACTCGTCCAGTACACAGCACTCATCCGGTCCACCCACTCATCGGCACAACATACTACTCGTTGGCTTGACAGTACTATTCGTCTGTTCTGCGTGTCGATCCATTCCACACACTCATCTGGTCTATGTATTTGTCCGCTCCATGCATTCATCTGTTATGCACACTCATCCGCACCTCACATTCAGCCGCTTGACACACTCATCCGCTCCACATATTCATCCGCACCAAACACTCATTCGCTCCACATACACTTCCGCTCCATACCCTCATCCACACTACATATTCATCCGCTTTTGACACTCATCCGCTTTCGACACTCATCCGCTTTCGACACTCATCCGCTCTCCACACTCTTCCGCTCTCCACACTCATCCGCTCTCGACACTCATCCGCTCTCGACACTCATCCGCTTTCGACACTCATCCGCTCTCCACACTCATCCGCTCTCGACACTCATCCGCTCTCCACACTCATCCGCTCTCCACACTCATCCGCTCTCCACACTCATCCGCTCTCCACTTTCGCTTTCCACATTCAGATGTTGTTCACTCTCAACTGCTCACCCGCTCTCCACACTCACCCGCTCTCCACACTCACCCGCTCTCCACACTCATCCCCTCTCCACACCCATCCCTCTCCACACTCATCCACTCTCCACACTCATCCGCTCTCCACACTCATCCGCTCTCTACTATCATCCGCTCTCCACTCTCCATGCACATCCGCTCTCCATGCTCATCGGATCTCAGTGCACATTCCATCTTCGCGCTCATCCGCACTCTACACTCATCCGCTCTCAACATTCGTCCGTTCTTTACGCTCATCCGTTTTCCACGCTCATCCGCTCTTCATGCCTTCTTGCTCTTTCCAGCTGAGTTCTATGCGCTCTTGCGTTTTGTTCGCTTCTCTGCGTTTGCGTGCTCGTTAATTCTACACATACTCATCGACTCAATACGCTCTACCGCTCTACGCACCCAACCATTCTTCCTACTCATTGGCATTATTATGTTCATGTAATTCATCCGGTCACCATACTTATTTGATCTTTCTAGTCGTCTGTTCTTCCACTCATGCTCGCTTCCACTTAGTTTATTCGTTTGTTGTATATGCTTCATCTATTCTAACTATTTCGTTTATGTCATTCACTGTGTTCCTTCCTCATTCATTATGTTCCTTTCATCGGTTCAGATCTCCTAAGTTTCTCAATGATTTATTCCTATTATCCGTTTTACTGTTTTGATCTACTTTACTCGCTTAGGTATGTTTGTCTTTCTAGTATTTAGCTGTCATTTCTCGCTTCAGGTAGTTTGATGGATCGGTATTATTGTGATGATGCCCACAGACACCACAGTTCAGGCGTGTATAAATAGGTCTGGTGCAATAACCAAAGAAATTCACATGCAAACAGGCTGAAGGCAGGGTTGCATATTTGCACTCTTCCCTTTTAACCTTTATTCGGCTGATTTATTTAACCAGCTGTGCCCAGACATTCCCCCCCAGGATTGGCCACTGCCCAGTAGATCACTGGCTTTCGCTAATATTCTGATTTTCAACCAGATGCCCATTGGATTGCAACAATCTCCATTCAATTTTGGAGACTTAAATGTACAGTAATTGTCTGAAGGTTAATATCAACAAAACGCCAGTAATGATATGAGAGTGAGATAAACATATCAGTTTTACATGGGACCTATACAAAAAACTGTTAGTAATCACAAATGATATTATTCACTTCTGATTTCCACTTTATTCCAATAAACTGTGGGCCAATGTTATGAAAAGGCCAAGGAACAGGTTAACTCCACCTTCAATAAATGCGAAAATATACATTAAATACTGTGCTTTCTCTATACAACACTGTATAAAATGTTATACGGGTAAGAACATTCCAACACTGATGTATGGGTTAAAGGTTATAGATACGCCATATCCATCTGATTTAGATAAATTAGAAGGCCTTCTCTGGAGGAAGACACTGCATCTGCCATCCTGCCTCCCTAGCTCTCCAATTCGGATAGAAGGAACAAGTTACTTACCTGTAACTATTGTTCTCCAGCATGGGTCTGGCATGGATTCACATGCTCAAGAACACTCCCCGTCGTCAGGCCGGGAATCCCCGGCAAAAAGAAAAACAGTTTCACCCACAAAACTGCATTCCCCCTATAAACCAATCACTGTCCCCTGGGTGTACTGACACATCCAATAACAGCCCTCCACCCAAGCCCCTCCTCTGGCAGCCGCCCTCACATCTGGTAAGCACTTGAAACACTTGTGTATAGGCACGTTACAAATGCCATATCATATCACATAAAGTGGCAGTATGAAAAAGAAGAGCAGAAGAGGGGAAGGAGGGAGGGTACACATGTGAATCCATGCCAGACCCCAAACTGGAGTACAATAGTTACAGGTAAATAACTTGTTCCTTCTCCGGCATGGGGTCTGGCATGGATTCACATGCTCATGAATAACGAATACACAGCAGTACAACATTATACAACCACAGGAGGTGGCAAGGCTCAACAGAAGCAATCAACTCTTACCTCTGGAACAGACTCACCTCAAGCACCAGATTGCGTAGCACTGCTTGGCCGACTCTGGACTCCTCCCTGGAATCCCGATCGACGCAGTAGAACTTCGTGAAGGTGTGCGTGGACCTCCACGTAGCAGCCCGGCAGATGTCCAGCAGGGGCACACCAGCTAGGAACACCGTTGTAGCAGCGATCGCTCTGGTGGAGTGGCCTCTCGAACGGCCAGGCAGTGGTCGGTTCGCCAACCGATGACAGTGCATGATGCACCCAGAGAGACACCTTTTGGCCAATCTAGGAAGCTTGAAGTTGAAATGTTACCCTTTCAGATTTCCTACAGCCATTCACAGTTGATCTCTCAACTTTTGACATTTCCAAGGACTATTTTAGACTCCGAGTCTGTAGACAGGAGAAAGGACCGTGGACGATTCCTCTGAACGGACCCACTCATTACTTTTAGTCATTCTCAAACTGGCAGTCCAGGAGAGAGCACCTGCAGAAAGTCCTTCTTGCAGACCATTAGCAAGCTTGCTATTCACCTGCAAATGGCTTCTGTCATGGCCATCCCTCCTCCCCAGGGGGCACCACCACCACCAGCTGGAGGGCCTGGACAGGGGAACATGTGCACTGATGCAGAGAAAAATCAAGAGGACGAGAAAGATGAGGTAGAGGAAGTACCTACCTCCAGCACCTGGAAACAATCATGGGTGTGGCATTTTTTTACAGCTGTTGGAGAGGTACCAAAGGTTTGGGCTGCCTGTGTCAAATACACTGAGTGTAGAGTCGCACTCATTCATGGACAACATGGGTAGTACTCCTTTGGTACCACCTGCACGCACCGCCACACCCACACATTCCACCCGAGTGCTCTGAGAAAAGCTGTTCCTTTCTCAGGGAGTAGGCTAACTTCCTCTACCCCATTTTCCTCAAGCGCTCCTGCCACCACACAGTCCGCTCCTGTGAGGCAGAAGATTCCACCAGCTGCCTTGCAGGCCATACACAAGGCTGTTGATCCTTACCTTTCTAGGACAGTATTCTGTATGTACAGCGGCACACCACTGTGCAGGGGGGAGTAGTTTCGAAGTGCTTTTGGTCAAGGAGCACAAGAAACGCTGCCCCCTACCTTAGGTTTAAGGCAGGCCAAACATCTTCCCATGTCCACTTGCCCCTCCGTATATGTGGTTGGTGCCCCTTATCTCCCTTCCCTCCTCCACCTTACCTCTTTGCCTCTCCTAAAAAATAAATACAAATTCAAAAAATACCAAAAAAAGGTTCACTTTGGAGCCACCTTTCACTGTTAAAAAATAGAACTAACTAAAATAATCTCATAGACTCCATCTCCTTCAAATGTTTCAGTAAAGTAGTTAGACTCAATAAGATAGTCCAACATTTCCATTTGCATTTTGTTCTATGCTAATGGAAATAATGGACAATTACTATCAGGCCGAGTATGTCAGTTAATTTCACACCCTTACTGTTCATGGCCTGTAAGAATCTCATTGTATTTTCCCTTGTTCCCTCCCTTGCCTTGAAGCACTTTGAAACACATTGTGTATAGGCGCTATATAAATAAACTATCATGTCATATCATATACCATATCATTTTTCATATCATACTAGAGATAAAGAAAAAAGGACAGAAACAATTTTCTGTCTGAGATACTTTTCTACAGCATACAATAAGGACCATAACTTCCTAAGCACATTTTGTAGCCTACATAGTCCACAGACAGTAGAATAGTCTGCGGACCCCTGGAAAATTACAGAGGGGTGGGGGTTTAAAATCAATTCACTTGTTTTTGATAAAGAATTGTGGCTTTTAAAATATTTTTTTTTGGGGGGGAGCAGGGGGTTTATATGCTAAAATAACAAATGTGTTACTGTACTTAATTGTTTTTTGTACCTTTCACAAAAGCTGCTTCTAACATTTTTTCTGTTTTTACTTTTTATTTACTACAGCTACTAATACATACGTCAATATATATGTTCCGTGTTCACATAAACTGTTTCAATGCATTCCGGACATTTGAAAGAAAAATCTGATTTTCAATGTCAGTCAAATGAACTCAATCTCTTTGAAAAATATTGATGCCAACAAACTTGATATTTTCCATCATCCTGTAAAAACCACATACACCGTTTTTAGAACGTTTCCACATTTGCCTTTAAGCTATCTAAGAAAAAACGATCTTTAAACCTGGAAACAGTTCCATTAACGTTGTAAATCTATCCAGTCACATAGCACTAACTGTTGCCTCCACAGTGACCTGTAATGATGTCTGGATGCGTCAAAGTAACCGTACTCTCACAAAACAGTACCATTTCTGCCCACTTCAATTCTCGAACTCCATACCAAGAAACGTTTTCTTTTACTGCTCAGAGGGTATTTGGTCATTGCATCTAATGCCATTCCATCTAATACCATTCCATCACATTTTTTCCCATCTAAAAAATGTGAATCGAATGCATGTTTTTGGGGTTAATTGTAAACCCCTTGTAAAGGGTTAATTTTTGTTCAGGATGATTTTCAAGGGTAAAAAACAAAGGGTCTGAGGAACCCCCACGCCACAAAAAAGAAAAAAAAATGCATTTGATGCAAATTTCTTTGATGGAAAAGATTTGATGCAAATGCATTTAGATGCAAGGAATTAGATGCAATGAACATAAACTGTTCAGAGTACACCTTTTAACCTTTAACCAATGGATCCAACAATCTCCCACCATCCAGACACTCTACTTCTTCGTACCCATAGCAGTTCCCACTGCACACAACATACAAAACACTTTCTACCCAATCTTCTTGCACACCACAACCATGAAATCTGATTGGCTAATCCCCCGATGTCTGCAGATGTTCCTCTTTCCATTCTAGGCATCCTTAAAAGACCTGGGTGGCATGTGCGGGTCCGCATTCTACTGTGGTGTCTGTGGACTTGAGCAGCCCTTCTACCCCTTTTAATTGTATGTTTGTAACACTCCCTCAATGGCTGCTTTCACACACTGACACATCCATCCACCAATCACATCCTGAAAATCTACATGTAACCCTGTCACCTCACTTCAACACTAAAAATGTATATTTGAACTCCAAGAGTACATGTCTCCTGTTAGTCACAGCCTCCTGCATCAAAAACTACAGTGAAACTCTCCAAGATTTCTGTTTGCAGATTCAACAATGTCTACATCCAACAAAACATAGTACAGGTATGCCTATATTTTTTTAAGTAATTTATTAAACACCTCAATAAATATACATACAGTGTTCCTGCCACTAACCCTGTAATATGCATCTCAATAAGCATATTCTCTTTTTTAACCACTGCTATCAAATGCCATGTATTGCAACATTTTCTGTACCTGGTCACATCAAGTAGCATTTCTTTACGTTGCCAACATATTAAACTTCCACATACCAACTGCCAATTAACAATGTTCTACAAATCTTTTGCGACAGCATTTCCCTTAATTGTAGAAAACAGTTACAAACAGTGCTGCTGTAAATGCATATATGTACTTTTTAACTTTCAACAATGGGTGTTCTGAAAATGTTTGCGGTTGTCAAGCTAAGAATGTACTTATGATTTCCACAACCTCCGTGTGGGCTCCTTCCACCATAGCCCAGGCTCCCCTACTCCCCAAGATGATGTCCCCTCAGTGTGACACTAATGCAATGTAGCACCTGTTTTCTTCTTGTCTCTATCTCTGGGGTGTGCCTAAAGGTTTTGCACTTCTCTATCTCCCTCTGGGATTTTCTACATGTTTTTAAACTTCCCAGGTCCTCAATGGATTGCAGACTTCACAATCTCTGTCCACTAATCTGTCTCTTCCTTCTCCTCTTACTGGTCTCGCCCACTCTAACTACCGCCCCTGCTCCATCATGCCCTGATCTTGCCTCTCTCTAATTTCCCTTTTCACTCTCTGTCCTGATCGCACCACACTCTCATCTCTCGCTCTCACCCTACTCTCCTATCACTACCCATTGACTTTGCCCTACTCTCCAATTTACTAGCTTACACCACTGAAGTACCCCACTATCTACCTCTTGTTACCTACACCTTTCTCCACACACAAACCTCTACATTGCCTGTCACCTCTCCCTCCTACTCTTAATTTCCTCCTTCTCACTCTCTCCCTCTACCTTACAGACACTCTTTTTCAGACACACCACAACATGCTACCCTACTTGGTACCACTTCCTCTCACTCACAACACCTTACCTGAACTCTCTCACAACACTGCCACAGTCTCTCCACCACTCTTCTCCACCAGATGCTCTGCACCTCTTGGTATCTTGTTCCACCAAGTTCCATCAGGATGTCACCTGAATATCTTTCACTCTGGTCTGGACTGGTTGGGTTTGTAAAGCCCAGCCTACACTCTGCTGCGGACCCTACTGGTTCCCATTAGCTCTCCAGACACACTCTCCTATCAGGCCATTTGCTGCCTATTCTACCCGTTGGAAGTTGAGATGGGTTTCCAAAGCTTCAAAGAGTCTTATAAGCCATCTCCTTTTTTGAATCTCTGGCACTGCAGCTAGTTAGAACAGTTCAAGTGTGCTGCATCTAAGTTTTCATCACCAGCAGTTTGTAGTTTTCTTGTTGGTGAAGTGTTGTGGTTTCCACTGCTTGCAAGGCAAATATTTCAAGGCGGTCTCTCTGAGCCCCCAGGTTGTCAGTGTTTCCAGACCAGGTTTTCCTTCTTGCTGGCTCTGTGTTTCTGCAATTCAAAGACAAGAAACCTCGCCAGGATAGAGTATGATAATGATTGTGGATGAGACAGTGGCACCAATGCTTTCATGGGTGTTCAGACATCCAGGGGAGTCAGGGACTGGGGTCCCTCCCAACCACTGTATCCCACCTCTGGGGTAGGGTAAGCTTGGTAATGCCCTGGCATGCTGCACACTCCTGTCACATACCTCCACCCTTTCCCCAAACTCCCCCTCCTCTTTTCTGCCATTCTCTCCCTGGGGATACCTCAACAGGTAATCTGTTTGCCTGGTTCCTTCTCTCCCGATGTTGAATTTTGAATATAGTTGTAACGCTAAAAACCACTTGAGTATACCTGGGTTGATTTCCTGGTTACGGCCCACCCAGACTAATGGGGCATGATCTGTTATTAATTTTAAACCGTTGCCGTGTGATAAAGCAGCATAGGCTGGGCACTGCCCACTTGACTGTCAAGCCTTCTAGCTCCACTGCCGGGTAGTTACCTTCCTGCGATTGTCATTTCCTGCTGAGAAACAGGATGGGGCTCTGTTTTCCATCTTTCACCTGGGACAAGATGGCCCCAGTCCCACAACGGAGGCATCAATTTGAAGGACCAATTCATTTGTGAAATCAGGCATGAACAGGACTGGATTATGCCACAGTTTAGTTTTCAATTGTTCAAAGGCTTCTAAGGCTGGTGTGTCCCATGTGTTGGAATTTGGTTGACCTTTTCCAAGGTTATTAGTCAACAGAGCAGCGGGAATCTAGAAATTGGGGCCAAACCTATGATAATAGTCAACTAACCACAGGAAGGCCGAAATGTCTTTCTTTGCAGACGTGGAGCGCTCTGGACTGACTGCACCTTCTCTGCATGGGTTAACAGATTTCCTGACCAGAAATCCCAGATACTTTACTCAACTGTGTGCCAGGTGACACTTGGCAGGGTTAGCTGTTAGGCTGACTTTTCCTAGGGGCAGTGCAGATGGCATAGAGGTGCTGAAGATGTTCTTCTCAAGTCTCACTGTGTATGAAAATGTCATCTAGATAGGCACCAGAAAATTCCTGACAGGGTTCTATTACACTGTACATGAGCCTCTGGAAGACCGGGGTGCCAGAGCATCCAAAGGGCAATAATGTAAATTAGTAATCGTTGTTACAAGCAAGCTCATTGGCCCTTGCCCGAGCCTTACCTCACTGAGAAGGCTCTGAAGCATCTGCTTCTCCGCCCTGGCATCCCGGAGTGGCTGCCATGGAAAGGGAGAAGGAACTACGTGTAGTCCCTTCGCCCTTTCCATGGTGGCCATTGTTTTGTTAACTTTTGTTTCCATTGGTTTCAATGGCTGCCATGGAAAGGGAGAAGGGACTAGATGTAATCCCTTCTCCCCGATCTATGGCAGCTATTTTCTTTCGCTCAACTCGAGAAAAATTCCTATTAGTACCCCAGTACGATGTGCTTGGGTACAAATGCCAATATGGCCCTCGGAGGGGGGGCATTACTGAGTGGGTAATGCCCCCGGAGCTACGTTAAAGCCCTTGCTTTGCTTGGGCTTCTAACTATGGCCTCGGGGGCATTACCCAAATAGTAATGCCCCCCACCCCTGCGTGTCATATTGCCTAATTAGAACAGCCCATCCGGTGTGGATAAAGCTATTTTCCCCTTGGCATCTGGATCCAGCAAGATCTACCAGTCCTTTGTGAGGTCAAGAGTTGATATAAATTTCACCTTACCCAGTGCTTCTACCTGTTCACCAAATCTGGGGTTGATAGATGGATGTGTGAAACCTCTTTATAATCACAACATGTTTATAATCACTGTGTCTGCTCCGCCTGAATCGGATCTACATATTAAAACATCTTACCACTCAATGACTTGGATTAAGACTTCCTTTGCATTATTTAAATTAACAAACTTTGATTTACACATTTAAAATTGTGGAGCACTGAGTGTGAGCATGCAGCTCTCTAGAAATTGTGTATAGGGTTTCTTTCTATAATAAACATCTTTATATGCATTCAATCATGCATCTCATACATGGGTTTTCACGTGAAAATACTCCCTCCGACCCATTAAGATTTAATTGGGAAATTTTACCCATGTGAACACCTTCAAAATGCCTGCATTGGTACTTCTCAGTGGGCAAGCTGCTGGGTAGCGGGTGGCATAGTTCATCATCACCAAGAGGTATTTGTTCCCTGCTCATGATGGTTCCAGGGGTCTCACTTTGTCAATGCCAAAGCAGAGCATGGTATCTCAATAACTGTTAAGGCATGCAAAGGAGCCTTTGGTACATCGGCTCGTGAGGTCTTCTGGCAAATATGGCACACCACACAAAACATCTTTATCTTGACATATTCCAGGCCTGTAGAATCTGCTCAGGACATTTTGTCCTTTCCAACCCCATGAGCAGGGAATGGGCTAGTCCCATGACCAGCTTTTGAAATTGTTTGGGAACAAAGAACTGGTATCTGTTCAGTCCATCTCTTCTAGGTTTCACAATCACTCTGTAGATACACATGAGTCTGTCCACAAAATGTGGGATTTGTTGTGGCTTGAATTCGTCTTCAGAAACCAGATTTTTCTGGCCTTATTTTAAAAGTGGGTCCAATCATTGGGTATCTGCAAATGCCACGTACGCTGGACCTTGGCTCTCTTCACTGGCCTTTGGTCCATCTCCCCAAACCCAGTGCTACCACGCTCTGTATCCTCCAGCTCCTCCAATTCTTCCAATTCTGGGACTAGAATCTTTTGACCGGCCAGATGGGCGATGTCTTGGCCTGGTTTGACCTACTATTTTATGGATTGGGCACCACCTTTGTACTTTTTTTTAGTCCTTCAGTAATCAATTTCTAAGCATTTAATGAATTGCAATTAATGATCTTTATTTGGCGCATACCAGAAACTGTACAGCACAATGTATTAATGACCTATGGAAGAAAAACGGTGAGAACATCCCAAAATACTAGTAGCAGCCTAGCAGTATAAACTACAGACAATGTTATATGCAATACTTGCAAAGATCAAACACGTCCCTCTTGATAACAGTATTTTCTGCTGTGGTTTGCACATATTAGAAATGTATTGCAATGTATGAGACTTGATGATCTGTGGTGGTAACCAGAGTCGGTACAGCCAATGCCAAAACATCTCTAAAACGCAAATATGAGGAGGTGGAAGATACCCCAATGCAACAGAAAATCCAAGCCTCTTGTTCTTTGACCCATCATTGGAGGGAAAACCAATACTGGGGTATGAGACCTATTTAAACCAAAATCTCTCATGTTGCTATTTTGTAAAGTTTAGATTGGGGAATCTTCCATTTGCAATTGCAGCACTCCAACATAAGTGGAGCCTGAATGTCAGGGATAAGTGCGTATATGGTAAATCGGTGTCTGAAACGGACACTTTTGTTGATATGTCCTCTATACATGAGCTTAAGTCAGTGGTTTTTGAAACCAAGACTTTTTTCTCTGGCCTTCGAAGAGTGGAGGGTGTGCTCTTGTATTGCAGTGGAACGTATGATGAGACCACCCTGTTTGCAGTAGCCAGATACCTGCAAGCGACATGGCTGAGAAGACTAAAATACTTTGATGTGGCTTCATAATGTTCAATCTGTTTTGACTATGTTGCCAGAAATTGTGTAGCTGCTGAAACCTCATTATGACGAACACATTTTTAACTGGGTTTTCTCCCTTTCCTTCTCTTGTTTAATTGGTTTTAACGTTTCATTATTATCACTCTTTTAAACGTATGTGCTTAACAAATTGCCATTATGAAAGTTTTTGTAATAATGCAAGCTCCTTAGTCATCATGGGTTTCTCCTTAGACAGACTGGGCCTCTCCAACTGGCATCCCCTGGAACCTCCACGTCAGGCATTCCTACACGCACAACCAAACATGCTCTCAGCCACACCGACATTCTCTCATGCATTCCCTAGCACCTGCATTCACACCAAGCATGATACAACAGTTTTGTATGATGATTATCTGACAAACATGTCAACGTGATAATAAAGATTGATTGATTACATTATTTTATTACAACTGCATCCTCTTCAAGATTTCATGAGGCAGATAGTTTTTCGTCAGTGCATTTCAGATTGTAAAAGTCTGTCAGGGTACACATCTGAAATAGCATAATAATATACATGTACATTTCTAAATCACCCCTACTACACGTGTCAACATTTAATACGGCAAATACCTATCTTGAAGTAAAGGATGGCTAGAAGAAATTGCCTGCTATATCAATCCCAGGCGCTTGAAAAATTATAGAAAACAAAAAACAAATAGAGATGGTGCATTATTTAAGCAGGTATTCTTCACAAAGAAATCTATTGCTAAATGTACGTTATGTAATGGGGCAAAATAGGTAAATGCCTGGAGTATCCGCCACAACCTACTCTCCTGCAGTGCAATGCTGTACATACAAAGCTGCAACACAAGAGCAATACAATCCATCCTGTGTACGCCTCCAATGTGGCGAGGGGCCCACACAGGCTTTCATGGCATTTAGGATCATCGTTCTTCACCTCCCATTAGGTCGGCATAGCGGTGCCTGCAGCCATCTACACATCTGTTTGTTACTGCCAACCATGCTTAAAGCGCATCAGTTCAATAATGGCGGTAAGTGCAGCGGGCACGCTGATGTGCAGTGACAACGTGCAAAAAGCACAGTGACGCCATTGAGAAACCCGTCATTGCCATAATTGTAAACAGTGCACGGGTAAGGGAAAATAATGACACAATGCGCAGTCTTGGGACTATAAATACAAACAATACCATGGATTAGCCACCAAAATACAACACTTGTTGCTAGTACAGTCTAAGTCATTACATGTTATATAATTATGTATTCAATTGTCCTACTAATGTACACTCTGAACCACAGACAACATGTGATGACTCGGTCACACACTTTTTGATCATAAACACATTTATTATTGTTGTACAGGTCGAATCGCTTATTAGAACCACATAAGAGCATTGAAAGGATTCACAATGGTTTTGCTAGAATTCATTTCACGGAATGCTATTCAGATACAAGAATTAACATGTTTTAAAAATGTCCGGAACTTCAGTGGCTGCAATCATGGTGCTGTCATATGCTAATTGATTTATGCATACATTTGAAACAGATAACATCATAAACTATCCAGTTTGGCATAAATATTTCAAATATTGGTGATGCTACATGGAGGATGTATTTGGAATATGGCATGGTCCGTTGCTGGTAGTACGTTACTTTTTTGCCTACTTGAATGCAATTGATGATCACATTCAGTTTACCACTTGTGTGGGGAATGCAGGAATAAACTATCTGGATGTTTAAGTCGTTCCTGGGTTGTTAAAAATCACCACAAATGTCTTTCATGAACCTACCGATAGGAACAACCTATTGCATCGGCTCAGCTTCCATCCACTTAGCACACTACGTAGCTTAATGTATGCACAGTTGCTATGCATGAAATGGATTATAAGTGATGAGACCTGTTACCAAGAAGAACAAAACAGAATTATTATGACATTTTTAGAAAACGGCTACTCGCATGAGGAACCAAACCAAGCACACACTAAAGCAGCCAATTGAACCAGAGGATTCAGATTTTCAACACATTCGTTACAGAAAGTCATAATTCTATTAAAGACATGGAGGCGAAGGATTTTGCTTTCTCTTCAACTTTACTGTTCAGCAGCAAAGAAAACAAATACCAATGAATATGAATACAAAACTAATAAAAACTACAATAACCATGTTTTTCTGAGTTTTTGTAGTCCATTTCAATTGGTCTTCGAACTGACCATGTGAAAAGTCTCCAACCAATAAACAAGTCCTCAATGTATAAAACCTCCTGTCCTCTTTCCATTCCTCCTCTTTCTTTGTCCTTGCGTTGGTTGTGTCCAGTACGACTTTGAAATTCTGTCCATTCAATTCGCATCCTAGATCAAATTCCAGACTGCTTGTTGTCTGTTGCCGTCCCTATAGAAAAACATAATTAGAGAGGTGACTATAGACTGAAAACAAGGGTGGGACAATCGTAAATCAGCTATACAGTCTATAATATGCCCAATTAAGCATTAACAACAAAATTGCATGTAATATACATCCTGTATGTCTCATTAAACATAATCAATGTCAACCTCACATGAATTATAATACATTACATTTTACGATTGATCGAGTGGGATAATCCTTCGCCTCCGTGTCTTTAATAGAATTATGACTTTCAGTAACGAATGTGTTGAAAATCTGAATTCTATGTCAAGACCGGAGGCTCGGATTATGCTTGTTCAAAGCTTACTCACCACTAACGATGTTGCACTTTCCATAGGTTTAAAATAGAAAGTTTCAAAAGTCGATTCATTCAACCAATCTGCAGATCTCATAATGTCCCCTACTCTGACTCCTATGTTATACGCTTTAGTAGCCATCGCTCCTCTAGTTGAATGAGCGCCATATCTCTCAATATCGATACCCGCTTGTACCATCACCCATCTAAGCCATCTGGCTATGGTGGCCGGTCTAACCGCTTTAAATGGTTTACTGTTCTGACTTGAGTGTCGTGTAGACCGATGAGACCTCCGTCCCCAAGTGACGCACAGGGGAACAAATAGAAACCCGCTGTGCGACCCTTGAGGCTACAGGTGAGAGATGTCTTCCCAGATCCACGGAGCCTCTGGAACACCGATGCTGCTGTCAAGAAGGAAGGAGGTTAAGCACCAGGCAATCACAATACAGCAGGTAAACAAAAGAATCTAAAGTGTCTTACCTATCAGGTGTAAGGGAGACCCAGGTAACCTAGTAGGGAGGTTCGAGGCTCAACAAGATACAGCGGTCCCTGGAGTGGTAGAACCGCAGGTAAGCGTGGATACGGATAGGCCACCTGTAAGATAGGGCTTGACTTGGGCGTAGGAGTACAGCAAGATACACAGGGATGATCCAAAGACAAGTCGATGTGCAGTCCAAAAATCCGGCAACAGGTAAACAGTTCCAAGCAAAGGTACAAAGGGGTGTCCAGGAGAGTCCAAGATAGAGTTCCGTGGTCGAGGTAGCAAGGAGCAAGTAGTAACGCCAAACAGGGTCCGAAGCCAGCTGAGAAGCAATGATCGTCCTGCCTCTCAGTTCTTTATACTGTGTGTCCCTGGGTCATGTGACGTCTCTGGGTCATGTGACGTCCGCCAAGATCACGTGAGGAACGCCACACTGTATCACATGACCGACGTGATGACGTAACGCCGCCCCTTCTGCGATATAATCTCCAAGGCAGTTGCCAATGCAGGAAAGGTTGTAATCGAGCCCGTACACCAAAGGAGGTACAGTGTTTTCGGTTCTGTGGGTTCCCCGAATCCCTTGAGCCTCGAAGCTGGGGTGGAGAAGTTGGGGAAATGTGAGCAGTGTTCTGATGTGGGGAGGCCTGATGTGCCGAGGATCGCCTAACATAGCCCCTCCCCAACGTCCCACGACCCCGTGGGCAGGATGGATGGTCTAAATGGAAACGGGCTACCAAGCGAGGGGCGTTCAGGTCAGAGGCGGAAACCCATGAACGTTCCTCCGGGCCGTAACCCTTCCAATCCACCAAATACTGGATCCCACCCCTAAACCATCTGGAGCCCAAAATGGCCGACACCTCGAAGACATCAGGAGAGGTCAAGGACACCGGCGCAACAGGGGTACGAAGACGGACAGAGTCGGGACAAGGCTTGAGGAGGGAGACATGAAACACAGGATGGATGCGCCAAGAGCTGGGAAGCACTAGACGGAAAGCCACCGGATTCACAACCTTGGATATCACATAAGGACCGACAAAGCGAGGTAGCAACTTCCGACAACCCACTAGGCGAAGATGACGTGAAGACAACCAGACCCTGGAACCCACCACCAGAGGGGGAGCAGCCCGACGTTTGCCATCCACACGGGCCTTCATAGCAGCCTTTGCTTCAGTGAGATGAACCACTGTACTAGCGTGTAAGGCAGAAAGATCCCTAAGACATGTCGTGGCCGCAGGGTTCGCAGAACCAGAAGCATCAGGGACCGGCAAGACCTTGGGATGTTGACCATAGAGGGCGTAAAAAGGAGAATAACCAGTGGCTGAATGAGCCGCATTATTATATGCGAACTCCGCAAGCCGTAAAGCGGCCAACCAAGAGGTCTGATGTTGCAATATAAGGCAACGAAGGTATTGTTCCATAGATTGATTCGTCCTTTCGGTCTGTCCATCGGTCTCAGGATGATAGGCCGAAGAATACCTGGTATCAATGCCCAATAGCTTCGTCAGGGATCTCCAAAACCGAGAGGTGAACTGTGACCCTCGATCCGATATAACGACCGAAGGAAGGCCGAATAGCATAAACACATGTTCAAAAAACAACTCCGCTAATACAGGAGCCGAAGGGATACCTTTGCAAGGAACAAAACGGGCCATTTTAGTGAACGTGTCCACCACCACCCAGATGGAGTCAAAGCCCTTCGACTTGGGGAGATCAGTAACGAAATCCATCGTCAACGTATGCCAGGGCCTGGGAGGTACCGGAAGCGGAAGCAACAACCCAATCGGTCGACCCCTTTGATGTTTAGCCTGAGCACATACTGCGCATGATCTAACATAACATTCTACATCGCGCCTCATAGAAGGCCACCAACACCAACGCTTGAGAAGATCTAAAGTGCGCTCTTGTCCGGGGTGAGCGTTAAAGGGAGCGTCATGAGACCACTCAAGGGCCAGATTACGTGTGTCAGGTGTGGGAAGGAACAGGCGTTCATGTACGAATGGTAGTCCATCAGAATACACTGGGTCCCATTCTCGCAACTGGTCAGAATGTTTACTAGTCCAGGATCGAACCGAGTCCATCAGTGACAATGAGGGAGTACATAGACAAATCACATGACTCTTTCCGAGAACAGTGTCAGGGAATGTAGGCAATTGGACCCCCCCCCCGGAGAACGTGACAAGGCATCCGCCTTCCCATGTGCCGTTCCAGGACGGTGCATAATACGGAAGTCAAAAGAGGAAAAGAAAAGATGCCATCGGACCTGTCTGCTATTTATGCATTTCAAAGAGGCCAAATCCTGTAGATTCCGATGATCGGAGTATACTGTGATGGGATGTTTAGCCCCCAGAAGATGATGACGCCAAACACGGAACGCGTCCATGACAGCCAAGAGTTCTTTCTCCGTAACGGTATAATGAGACTCATTACTGGAAAACTTACGGGAGTGGTATGCCACTGGATGTAATTTGCCTGTATTAGGACATGATTGTGAGAGTACCGCCCCGAGGGCAAAGGAAGAGGCATCTGCCTCGACTATGAACGGAAGATCAGGATTGGGATGTTGGAGTACCGGTGCAGTAGTAAAGGCGGTTTTCAAAGTATCAAAAGCCTCCTGCTGTTCTCTCTGCCACTGATATGGTACCCGAGGACTAGTCAGGGCCGTGAGTGGGGCTACAATCGTAGAAAAGGAAGATATGAAACGCCTATAAAAGTTGGCGAATCCTAAAAAGGCCTGCAAGGACTTGAGTGTTTGAGGTACTGGCCAATCTAAGACTGCTTTGACCTTAGACTCGTTCATGGATAACGCCCCAGGGGTGATGTGGAAACCCAAAAACTCAACAGAGGTCTTATGGAACTGACATTTCTCAGGTTTGGCAAATAAGGAATGTGTTCTTAAACGGGTTAATACTTCTCGGACATGTTTTACATGGTCATCAAGATCACGAGAGAAGATCAGGATGTCGTCCAAATACACAACCATGTACACATCCAGAATATCCCTGAAAATGTCATTCATGAATCGTTGGAACGTGGCCGGGGCGTTACATAAGCCAAAGGGCATGACAAGATATTCGTACAAGCCGTAACGAGTACAGAAAGCAGTTTTCCACTCGTCTCCCTCGCGAACGCGTACTAAATTGTATGCGCCGCGTAGATCAAGTTTGGTAAAAATGGAAGCATGTGTTAAATGATCTAAGAGTGGAGTAATTAACGGGATGGGATATCTATCCTTCTTGGTGATAGCGTTAAGACGACGATAATCCACACAAGGACGTAAATCCCCCTCCTTCTTGGGTACAAAGAAGATAGGACTGGCCGCTGGTGAAGTGGAGGGGCGGATGTGTCCTAAACGCAGGGCGTTCTGTACATATTCTTTTAACACCAGTTCCTCCGCAGGAGACAAAGAATAGATCCTGCCCGAAGGAACAGTGGAATCGGGAAGTAATTCGATTGGGCAGTCATATGTTCTATGTGGAGGAAGTACCTCAGACGAGCCTCGATCGAAAACTGATTCGAAAGCCCGATATTCTGGCGGAATCTCAGACATCAACCCCCCAACAGTATGGGACTGTATGACTTCTGGATCGTCAGCGGTCAGTGTGAGTTGTGCTAAGGCTCCCAAGAACCGAGAGGGCGTGTCAGGGACTTGATGGACCGGGAGACAATAATTCTGACAAATCTCGGACTCAAAGAGTACAGTGCCTGCTTGCCAATTGATCAGTGGATTATGTTCACGTAACCAGGGAATCCCTAGTATGATACCGAATTGAGGTGCGGTGATCAGATCAAAACTTAAGGTTTCTGTGTGTATGTCTTGGATGTTCAACAAGAGGGGTGCAGTTTGTTGTCTAACAGGACCAGAAACCAATGCGGAGCCGTCTACGGCTTGGACATGTTCCGGCCGTGTTTTTACCACTAAGGGTAGATTGAGGGTATGGGCCAAATCAATATCTATGTAGTTACCAGTGGCACCGGAATCAATAATGATATTGACTGTATGAAGAAGGCCAGTAGAGGGACATAGAGTAGCCTTTACGGAGATGGGTTGAACACGAGCAAAAGCAAGAGGGATACCCGGAGAAGATGAAGGGGCACTCGACCTGTTCTCCGGTTCTAAGGTCGAGCCACCCGAAAAACCTGACTCTTCTTGGGACGTCGAGGACACTCTTTCACGAAATGTCCAGTGGTGCCACAATAGAAGCATGCATTATCTACCCTTCTACGTTCCCTCTCAGATGTTGTAATAGGACTGCGTAGTCCTCCCACTTGCATAGGTTCTTCAGTACTGGAAGCGGGAGTACTAACAAGAGTAGGAGAGGAAGAGGCCCCCAATTCAGCTCTACGCTCCGATCGTCGTGCATCTACCTGCAGGACGAGATCAACCAATTCCTGATACTGAGTAGGCATAGAAGGGATCACTGCTAGAGCGTCTATCATGGTGTTACTTAACCCCCTATAAAAGACCACCGCCCGCTTGTTTTCTGGCCATGACGTTTCCGCAACTAGCTGATTGAACCGGGTGATGTAATCTATCAGATTCCTTTTGCTCTGAGTCAATTCCAACAACTCCAGATCCCTAGACTGTGCCTTGTGTCGGGTATCGAATACTCGGGACATTTCTAGGATCAACAAATCAAAGTCATAAAGAACTGGACTATTGTTCTCTAACAGGGGATTAGCCCAAGCGGCAGCTGTTCCAGCTAAATGGGAAAGGGCGAAGGCGGCCTTAGCAGTGGACGTGGGAAAAGCAAAAGGCCTGCATAAGAAATGTAACTTGCACTGGTTAACAAAGGTTCTGAATTTCTTGGGATCGCCTTGGTAGCGTTCAGGAGCAGCCAGGGGGGAAGGAGTTGGGAGGATTATTGGAGTCGGGACTGTAGAAGTAGCCAAGGGAGGGGGTGTAGTGGAGGAGCTGCCATCTCCAAACTCAGGGTCTGCAGGAAGGGAGTGTTGAACGCTCTGTATGGTGTCCAACCTTTGATGGATCACCGTGTTCGCGGCGGCCATATCTGCCCTTAATATTGTAATTGCCTGAACTAAAGCAGTTATGGGTTCGTCCGTGGATCCCTGCATCGTCTAACACGACTATACGGCTTCTCAGTCTGTTCTGACTTGAGTGTCGTGTAGACCGATGAGACCTCCGTCCCCAAGTGACGCACAGGGGAACAAATAGAAACCCGCTGTGCGACCCTTGAGGCCACAGGTGAGAGATGTCTTCCCAGATCCACGGAGCCTCTGGAACACCGATGCTGCTGTCAAGAAGGAAGGAGGTTAAGCACCAGGCAATCACAATACAGCAGGTAAACAAAAGAATCTAAAGTGTCTTACCTATCAGGTGTAAGGGAGACCCAGGTAACCTAGTAGGGACGTTCGAGGCTCAACAAGATACAGCGGTCCCTGGAGTGGTAGAACCGCAGGTAAGCGTGGATACGGGTAGGCCACCTGTAAGATAGGGCTTGACTTGGGCGTAGGAGTACAGCAAGATACACAGGGATGATCCAAAGACAAGTCGATGTGCAGTCCAAAAATCCGGCAACAGGTAAACAGTTCCAAGCAAAGGTACAAAGGGGTGTCCAGGAGAGTCCAAGATAGAGTTCCGTGGTCGAGGTAGCAAGGAGCAAGTAGTAACGCCAAACAGGGTCCGAAGCCAGCTGAGAAGCAATGATCGTCCTGCCTCTCAGTTCTTTATACTGTGTGTCCCTGGGTCATGTGACGTCTCTGGGTCATGTGACGTCCGCCAAGATCACGTGAGGAACGCCACACTGTATCACATGACCGACGTGATGACGTAACGCCGCCCCTTCTGCGATATAATCTCCAAGGCAGTTGCCAATGCAGGAAAGGTTGTAATCGAGCCCGTACACCAAAGGAGGTACGGTGTTTTCGGTTCTGTGGGTTCACCGAATCCCTTGAGCCTCGAAGCTGGGGTGGAGAAGTTGGGGAAATGTGAGCAGTGTTCTGATGTGGGGAGGCCTGATGTGCCGAGGATCGCCTAACATTTACAAATTGCTATTAATAATTGTGACTCCCCCGGGGGCCTTACTTCCCTCGTCATATTTTCATATGCTGTTAAGCATCTGACTGGACATAATTTTGGTTGGTTTGGAAAAGCCTCATAGGAAATAGATCTCAACCCCGTTTTGGTCCTCCTTGTTATGAGAAAAGTCACTCCGTTCGGAAATATACTTTTCCTGTTAATCTCCAGTGCTCTAACATCAGAAGATCTCTTATATGCTAAAAGACATAAGAGCATGGCTAACTTAATAATAATAATAATAATAATAACTTGCCTGAAATTGCTTTACGTGTCAAATCCTGATTATCTGGCCATGATAAAAATAGTCTCAAAACCTTGTCTACATCCCATAACTGATTATATTTCTCGCTAGGGGGTCTGAGCATCTTCACCCCTCTCAGAAGTCTACAGATTAATGGATGTTCCCCAATCGCTAAGCCTTCAACTCTAGGGTGCCCTGCAGATATCGTAGATCTGGCTGTGTTGATAGTTCTGTACGTGTTTCCTTGAGCTGCCATCTGAGCTAAAAAATTAGCTACATGTACTACATCCGTTCCATCGGGATGGATATTCCGTTCCAAACACCAGCTACTCCATCCGTCCCATGCTGATCTATAAGCTTTGTGTGTCCCTGGGGCCCATGATTCGCTAATGATGTTTTCAGCTTCATCCGATAGTCCTGGCCTAACCCAAGATCTCCTGAAATCACCCACGCTAAGAGATTGAGTCCTCCTGACCTCACCAGTGGATGACTGAGGCCTCTGGGATCTCGAATGATGAATTCTGTGTTGGGTAAAGCCACTGGGTTCTGATGAGTCAATTCCAGCAGGCTGGGAAACCACACCTGCCCTTTCCAGTCCAGCGTAACTAGGATTAGGGATGCTCCCTGTCGTCTCACCTGAGCTAGCGTCCTTGTTACCATGGAGAACGGAGGAAACGCATAGTTCTTCTGTTGACCCCAGGATTGCAGGAATGCATCCGTCGCCTCTGCTTCTGGGTCCGGTCTCCAGCTGAAAAACCAGGGTAATTGCCTGTTTAGTCTCGATGCAAATAGGTCGATCTGGCATGGACCCCATCGAGACATCAGTTTCTGAAACACCACCTCGTTCAGCTTCCAATCGCTGGCGTCTCTGAGGTATCTGGAATTCCAATCGGCCACTTCGTTCTTCTGGCCCGGCAGATATTCCGCCGTCACTGAGACTCTTCTCTCCAGACAGAGTTCCCAGAAATCCTTTGCCAGTTCTGCTAGTACCCTGGATCTTGTCCCTCCCAGTCTGTTGATGTACCTGACTGCCGAGATATTGTCCATTTTTAGCAGAACGCAACATTTGAACCCTCTCCTTGGTCCAGCATGTCACTGCAAAGGACCCTGCCAGTAATTCCAGGCAGTTGATGTGGAGACTCGTCTCTTGATCCGACCACCTGCCCCCTGTCGACAGGTTTCCGCATCGGGCTCCCCAGCCCCATCTGCTGGCGTCGGATTCGATGGTCAGGTCTGGGGATGAACCAAATATCGCTCTCCCATTCCATGCATCCATATGAATGAGCCACCATTCTAACTCTTCCCTCACTTCTTGTGAAATAGTCACCTTTGATTCGTATGAAGCGCCCTTCCTGAGGTGATAGATCTTCAACCTCTGGAGTGCCCTGTAATGTAGAGGTCTTGGGAAAATCGCTTGGATTGATGCCGCTAGGCGCCCCACTAATCTCGCAATGTCCCTCAACGAAAGTTCTCCCTTCGCTAGTGTGTGTCTCAGCTGTTTCTTGATATCGTTCACCTTGTGAATGGGTAGACTGAGCGTTCCCTGAATTGAATCCACTATGAAACCCAGGAATTCCATTGTCTGCATTGGTGCTAAACTGGATTTCTCCCAATTTATTATAAAACCCAGACTTTCGAACAAATCTATTGTTATCTGTACTTCTCTTGGCACATCAGACATATATCGTCTAGATATATTATAAGTCTTATCCCTTGAGCTCTGAGGTGTGAACAACTGGTTTCATCATCTTGGTGAAACACCAGGGTGCCGATGCCAGGCCAAAAGGTAGGCATCGAAACTCCCATGTCGCTTCCCCCCAGATGAATCTCAGAAATCTGCAGAGTTCCTCTGCTATGGGAATAGTAAGGTATGCATCTTTCAGATCTATCCTGGCTAGCCAGTCTCCCTGAATTAGGGTATCTCTTAACAGGTGTATCTCTTCCATTTTGAAGTGTCTGTACACCATGTATACGTTTAGGCCTCTCAGATTTATGATTGGTCTTGCCTTGTGTTTCCCTTTTACTAGGAACATATTGCTTATGTAACCTCCTGTCTGACCTGATGCGGGTCGTATAGCTCTTTTGCTTTCCAGCCCTCTCAATTCTCTTTCCAATAAGACCTTGTCTTCCCTGTTCATTACTATCCCTCTTGGTGGTTTTTCCTGATGTGGTGTATCTAGAAAATCTATATAAAAGCCTTGAGCGGTTTGTATCACCCAGGAATCCCCCGATATGTTCAACCAATTTCTTAAAAATTGAGCCGTCCTCCCACCTACTACTGGGGTATTTAGACGTGGGGATGTTATTCTCACCTGGGTTATTCTGCTGACGTCCCCTCTCCAGTTTCTCCCTCTTCCTCTACCTCTCGAGGGAAAGAAAGGTGTCTGTCTGCGCTCCTCCTGTTCTTTCCAATGAGCTCTGTCCTGATAGGATTGATTGTATTGGAACCGGCCAGCCGAACGACCCCTGCCTCTGCTGGCCCATCCAACAATTTGCCTCCCGAACACTCTCTTGAGCGAGGCTTGAGCCTTGTCCAAGGCTGCGTAGGAGTTGACAAATTTGGTTAGCTGCTTGATAAAGGAGTCCCCAAACAGTTTTCCTTTTGCCGATGAGGCAGATTCCGAGGAGGCCAGCTCACTTAATTTGGGGTCGATCTTCACCAACAAAGATCTCCTCCTTTCTGTGGTAATAGCATGATTGGCGTTCCCCAACATGCATATCGCCCTCTGGGCCCACCCGATTAGAATTGACTGGTCTATTAGCTCTCCTCTGACTTTGGCTTCCTCTCCCATCTGGAGAATCTTTGTGAGGGGTCCTGTCATATCTAGCATCTTATCCTGGCATGATCGCCAGTATCTATCCAGACCCTTCCTCACATCTTTTGTGTATTTGCCCATGAAGGTTATCATCTTCTCGTCTATGGTGGGTGTATCCGCAGCACCCTCTGGGAGTTGAGGTCTGGGGCATTCTTCCCTCATCTTGCTCCTAGCTTCTTTGGCTAGTGGTGCTCTCAGGCGTTTCTTTAATAATGCCGCTATTCTTTTGGGCGGCTCCCATTCAGATGATCTGGGATGAATCAGTGCTTCTGGATCGAAATCATCGTGCTCTGCACCATCCTCTTCTGTTTCCTCATTCTTCCTTTTCTTCGGCGCTTTGTGGCCTTCACCCTCTGAAGAGGATATAGATAGCACTTCCTCCTCTTCAGAGTATTCCTCCTCCCAGTCGTCCTCCCCCTCATCTGAGGTGTTTGAGGACCCTTCTCATCCCCTGCTAGGCCCTGCTTTTCCTTTTCTCTTCCTTTTACCACCCTTCTTCTTCGGTGGTGTGCCCGGGGGGGTGTGGGCTTCTTCCGCCCTGCAGGCTGCTTTACTGCCCCCTTTTGACTTTTTCTGTGCCTTAAGGCCCTTGATTTCCTCCAGGCCCTGCGAGAATCTGAGCCAGTCCTCCATCAGCGCTATTTGCTGAGGTCCATGTCCCAGTGAAGCCCCCAGGGCTTTATGGAGGACATCAGTAATTTCCGAGTGGCTCCTCTTTTGGCTAATACTAGCCTTCCCCTCATCACTGGAGGAGCTCATGGTTCGCGGCCACTGGGGAATACAAGTGTCTGTATATAATATATATATACCAGGGTTTTTGTACTTTATAACCTCTCTGTAAAGAGATTCAATACATATATATGAAATCTGTATCTATGTAGTATAGATCACCTGGTTCGTAATATATATATATATATATATATATATATATATATATATATATATATATATATATATATATATATATATATATATATATATATATATATATATATAATTCCAATTGACAGGTTTTACCTGGGACTGTGCCGTATTATCGTGCGGTACCTGAGATGGCCTGCAGGGGCGCTGTCGAGTTCCTGACAGGACGCTACGCTCTAAAAGAACGATGCGTGCTGAGGAGGAATGTAAAGTTCTGGTAATAATGGATCTTTCGATCGCAAGAATCAGTCTGCACCAACGTTCGTATCACTCGCTCCGTTCTCGAGAAACCTGAATGCCGAAATGGGAGAGAGAGTGCCGGAACTACGCGGTCCCGTCGCGCTCTCTCTTCCGTGTCGCAGTGCTTTCTGCGTCGGGTCTGAGGAGCTGCAGCCGCCGGTGCACCATCCCCGTCGCGGCCGCAACTCCCGAGAGCCGACTAACGCGACGAGGATATGCTCCGCCTGATCAAGTGCACACATGTCGTGTTCCCAAAATAATATCTTAAGCTCGTATAAACACTCTCACTCACACATATGATGGAATGAAAAAAGTACTTAACTCGCTGCCGAGCAGCAAAGAAAGAGGAGGAATGGAAAGTGGACAGCAGGTTTTATACATTGAGGACTTGTTTATTGGTTAGAGACTTAGCACATCAGTTCGAAGACCAATTGAAATGGACTACAAAAACTCAGAAAAACATGGTTATTGTAGTTTTTATTAGTTTTTTATTCATGTTCATTGGCATTTGTTTTCTTTGCTGCTGAACAGTAAAGTTGAAGAGAAAGCATAATCCGAGCCTCCGGTCTTGACATAGAATCACTCATACAGACTAGCTCAGCAAGACCATAACCATTGCTTGTGTATGTGTCAAAATACTGGGCCTCATTACGACCCAGGCGGTAAATTACCGCCTGGGCCGTGACTTTACCACCATGGCGTAAACTACGTTTACGCCATGGTGGTTGGCGGACTTACCGCCCCATTCCGACCTAGGCGGGGCGGTAAGTCCCCAATCCCCATTTACCCTTCCCCATTCCCATTTTTGCCCCATAGGGCATAATGGGAGTGGGGAAGGCGTTAATTACGCCACCGTAAATTACGGTGGCGTAATTAACTCCATGGTCCCTTAGCGCCATGGATTTTAACACCTGCTAAAAGCAGGTGTTAAAAGCGCCATGGCGCTAAGGGACCTCGTAATTGGCGGTAAGGGGTCGGCGCAGCTAACGCTGCCGTAAACCCCTTACCGCCAGGGTCGTAATGAGGCCCACTGTATCCAAAGCAATAGAATTAGGAAAATAATCAATAAACATTTTGAAATGTGGCAGTAAGCGATGGGAACTTTTCCCTACATTACCAGTATTTCTGTACAAACAAACAACTTGAGAGATCTGCTAGCCTGCACTGATGATCCAAAACTTACCATAACAAGCACTAAAAAGACATGAATATACCCATGTTTACATTTTTTAATTGCATTAACTGCAACAATATCACAAAGGGTAATATAATATTTTACTCTAGCACGGGTGAATAAATACATTTGAGAAATGATGCCACCTGCAAGACCAGTAATGTTGTATACTCAAATGGGTGCCTATGTGGCATATACATTGTGGGGCAACCACAAGGAGAGCAAAGAAGCTTTGGAACTAACCCAGATCCAACATTATAACAAATGTCCCAATTCAGCAGTAGCTAGACACTTTCATGAGCACAAACATCAAATTACACAGATGAAATTCCATATTTTTGAAGTAATTGATGAAAAAACATGTAATATGCGTATCAACAGTGGATAAGAACAAAGAGGCATTTTGGATTAATACGTTGAATATTGTGTGTTCAAAAGGGATGACTGATTAATTAAATGTACATTGTTTCCTTGACAATTTTACAACAATGGGCCTCATTACACGGACGGCGGTGGACCAAGGTGCTACTAGCATGTAAAATACCGGCACCGCCTTGGTGGAAAAGGGAATTACCGCCCTATTCCAAGGTTGGTGGGGCGGTAATTCCCCCTTCCCCCATTGCCCTTCCCCATTCCCATTTTTGCCCCATAGGGCATAATGTGAATGGGGAAGGTGCTAATTACGGCACCGCAAATTGCAGTACCGTAATTAGCTTCCTGGTCCCTTTGCGGGTTGGTTTTTAACGCCTGCAAAAAGCAGGCGTTAAATTCTCCAACCTGCAAAGGGTAAAAAGCGTTAAATTCTCCAACCCGCAAAGGGACCTCGTAGTAAGGCGGTAAGGGTTTACCGGTACTGGTAAAATATAGGCACCGGTAAACCCTTACCGCCTACCGTGTAATGAGGCCTAATGTATTCCTGTGCAAGAGAACCAATCGTATAGATGGGATTGGGTCAGAATTAATGCATCAATTGATCAATAAAAGAGGAGAGGCATTCGCATACTGCACATAAAATAGTGAAGAATGACCAATATTCTGCCTTAACACAATGTAAAAGTAAGGAATTGGTAGATTACTGTTCATCATATTTGGTAGAAGGAAAATTTGTCACAGTTCTTTGGATGTATTTTGCCTCATATATGTGTGGAGGGTGGGTTTAAGAAAATAATTAATGTAGAGGGAAGAGGGAGGCTGCAGGAGGTCTCCCCCACATATGTATGCAGCAAAATCAACCTGCCGAAAAAATGACTACGCATTCTGCTTCGACCAAATGTTTTTGATCAAATCACCCTAAACCTTGTTCAAAACAATAAGTTGATTATATTTCCACATATCTGTACTTTAAGAATGACTCTTCTCAGACATCAGAACTATGGGAGTACACTGATTGGTTACTATGTATTAATCACTACTCTATACAATATTAAAATTAAAAAGATATTTAACGTCTGTACACACAAAAATGGGAATAAACCCATATTCCTACTTCATATAATGCAGACATTTCACTGTCTCATACAATACCTACTTGTATCTCCACAAACATGTTTTACATTAATGTTTTGATCAGAGTTACCAATACTATAATATGTGCTTGTAACGCTCACCTGATTCCCACGGAGGCGCGGGTCTTGGCAGGAAGGTGTCTGTAACACGAAACGTGATGTGCAGGATTCGGTTGGCTTCTGGGGTCGACCCTCTCCGCACTGTGTGTCGAACTCGAAGGGTGAGGTTTCTGCAGGTGAAATAATATGGGGATTAAAGGTCTGGGTTGCGGAATGTCCCTATCTCTCTCCTCCCAGCTTGTCTGTTGAACCCCCCTCCCAGGTCAACGTGCTCACCTTAGATAGGTGAATGCTGGGCTCTCCATCTGCGTCTAGTGCAGGGTGCCGTTGCCAGTTCCTTCACTGGTGAAACGTGGGCCTCTTGACTTCAGAGGATGGGTACCGTCGTTGACTGCACGACCGGTAAGTTTCTGGACACCTTTAGTCTTTATAGTCTTTTATGCGTGGCACTGAAGCGCCTGGAGTTGCGTAAGTATGGCAGCGCTCTTACTGTCTCTTTCTTTGTCTTTGCAGGAGACGATGCAGAATGAAGAAATCCGGAATTCGCCACGTGCCGGTAAGTGTGACACTGCTGTTGTCTTTGCAGGTGAAGATGCGGCGTGAAGAATCCGGAATGCACTGCGTGCCAGTAAGTAGAATAATGCTGTTTATCTTTGCAGGTGCAGATGCAGCGTGAAGAATCTGGAGTGCACAGCGTGCCAGTAAGTATAATAGTGCTGTTTATCTTTGCAGGTGCAGATGCAGCGTGAAGAATCTGGAGTGCACAGCGTGCCGGTAAGTATAATAATGCTGTTTATCTTTGCCGGCGAAGGTGCAGCGTTAGACACGGCCGCTGCCGATGGATCAGGTAAGCAAGCACTGCGTGTGAAAGTTCGTTCTGCTAACCTGTTGTTTCTGGTCTTTTGCAGGTGCTGATGTTGCTCGGGTACAGGAATGGTAAGTATAATTCTTGCAGGTTCAGGATCCCAAGAAGAAATGCTGGAACAGACTCGGTGAGCGTTCTGCTGCAGATGCAGAATAACGCGAAGCACGTTTCATCAATCGGGTGTGGTTTAAATAGCCTTGGAGTGATGAGGCATCTCCTTCCACGGCCCCGCCTAGGTAAGAAAAGAGTTCCTGCTTCCAGAAGAGTTCCAGTTCTGTATCCAGGGAGTGGAGCTGCCCCACCCAGGTAAGAAAGTAATCCCAGTTCACCGAGGACTTCTAAGAGTCTGGCAAGTAAGCAGCATGGTCTGCCGCAGGTAAGTCCACCCAAGCACCTTCACACCAATGATGAGCCCGGCGCTTCCAGTGCCGGGACCGATGCTTCTGATGAGCCTGGTGCCACCGGCGCCAGGACAAGGTCCAAAAGGTCCCTGTGGGGACCGGCTGGTGCCTAGGATCAGGGTTAGGGGCCTGCTTCCAAGGACGTTGGGCTGATCCTGGCTCCTTGGAAGCAGTGATCATGACAGTATCCCCCCTCAAGGCCCCTCCTAAGTGTGTCTTCTCCGGGGGCTTTGGCTTGTCGGGGTGATTCAGATGGAATCTCTTGACCAGACGAGGTGCGTGGACGTGTTCTGAGGGTTCCCACGACCTTTCCTGGGGACCGTATCCTTTCCAATCAACCAGATAGTATAATTTAGACCTGGAAATCTTGGAGTCTAGGATGTTCTTCACTTCAAATTCGAGTTCTCCGTCTACCAAAACGGGTTCTGGGAGTTCAGTCAATCGGGTTTCTGGTTATACTGGTTTCAATAAGGAGACATGGAATACTGGATGTATTTTCATATGCGTAGGTAATTCCAATTTGGCAGCCACCGGATTGATTATGGCAGATATGAGGTAGGGCCCAAGGTATCTCGGAATGAAAGTGCGGGGTCCTTTTAAAGGCAGGTGCTTAGTGGATAACCAGACTTGATCTCCTACAGCGTAGTGAGGGGCCTCTTTACGGTGCCGATCGGCTGCCTTTTTGAATTGAGCTTTAGCTCTTTGCAGATGGGCAGTGGCTTCCTTAAAAGCACAGGTAATCTCCGAATGCAAGTGATCCACAGCAGGTGCTTCAATTTCTTGGGGAGGATCCAGGTTGGAGGTTCTAGGATGGTGTCCATATAATAGGAAAAAAGGAGTCTTCCCGGTTCCAGAATGAGTCGAATTGTTGTACGCGTATTCAGCGATCCAAAGAATGTCCTTCCAGGGGTTTTCTGTTTGTTGGAGCATGCAGCGTAGATATTGTTCTAGTGTCTGGTTTGTCCTTTCGGTTTGTCCGTCCGTTTGGGGATGGTGACTGGTTGAAAGTCTTACATCAACTTGGGCTAGACGACAGCAACTGCGCCAGAAGTGGGAGATGAATTGACTTCCCCTATCGGAGACTAAAACCGAAGGAAAACCGTGTAAGCGAACGATGTTCGCCAAGAATTCCCGGGCCAATACTGAGGCTGAAGGCAGACCCTTCAAGGGTATGAAGTGAGCCATTTTCGAGAATAGATCCACGACTACTAAGATGGTAGTATATCCCAAGCATGGAGGTAAGTCCGTGATAAAATCCATGGACAGGGTATGCCATGGACAGGGAGGGATGTCAAGTGGCTGTAATAGGCCGGCTGGTTTTTGCTTTTGACTTTTATTCTGGGCACACACACCACAGGAGATTACAAAGTCTCTAATATCCCTTTTCCACGATGGCCACCAGAAATTTCTTTTAATCTTTTCCATGGTTTTGGTAATGCCAGGGTGCCCCTCCATTAGAGAATCATGATAACCGGAGATTACTTGTTTTTGTAGTCTCTCACAGGGCAAGTGCAATCGTCCTCGGAAATATGGTAGGTCTTGATCTACTGAGAACTTTTTTCCCTTTAATTGCCAGTCCTGCAAATCGGTCGGAGTTAGGAGCAATTTCACCGTGTTCTTGATGTCTTCAAAAGATTGAGTGCTGACCAAACCCAAAATCCTTTGTTCTGGGATTATGGGTATTGGATCTGGATTGATCAACTGTTCATCTACTCCCATCCGGGAGAGGGCATCCGCCTTTCCGTTCTTACTACCTGGTCGATAAGTAATTATAAAGTCAAATTCTGCTAGGAACAGAGCCCAGCGAAGTTGTCTGGAAGACTGAGCTTTGGCTGTCTTTAGGTATTGTAGATTGCGGTGGTCAGTCATTACGGTGACTGTGTGTCTGGCTCCTAGAAGATAATGCCGCCAGGCTTTAAAGGCCGATCTGATGGCCAAAAGTTCCTTGTCCGTAATTGAATAGTTGATCTCAGGAGGCGAAAACTTGCGGGACCAAAAGGCAACCGGATGTAGTTGGTTTGTGACCGAATCTCTTTGTGATAACACTGCTCCCATAGTAAGACTAGAAGCATCCGTTTCCATGATGTAAGGAAGTTCTGGGCGAGGATGTTTTAAAACAGGTGCAGAAATGAATTTAGCTTTTAAGTCTTGAAAAGCTTGTTCCGCTTCAGAAGACCACTCAAAACGTTTGTTCTTTTTCAACAGAGCGGTGATGGGCTGGACTATCCGGGAAAATTCAGGAATGAATCTGCGGTAAAAGTTAGCGAATCCTAACATGCTTTGAACTCCTTTTACAGAGGTTGGTGATGGCCACTTGATAATTGCATCAACCTTCTTTGAATCCATATGGACTCCGTTAGGTGACAATATGAATCCCAGGAACTCGACTTCTGTTGCGTTGAAGACGCATTTCTCAAGCTTAGCAAAAAGACTATGTTGACGCAATCTCTCGAGAACCTTTTTAACATGTCTCTGATGTTCTTCTTCCGATGATGAATAGACGAGGATGTCGTCAATGTAGACAACTACACACACGTCAATGAGTTCCCTAAGGACATCGTTCATAAAATATTGGAAAGCAGCAGGAGCATTACACAGTCCAAAGGGCATCACTTGATATTCGAATAGCCCGTACTTGGTGCGAAAGGCCGTTTTCCATTCATCGCCCTCTTTGATCCTTACCAAGTGGTAGGCTCCTCTGAGATCCAGCTTTGTGTATATACGGGCATCTTTGACTTGGTCCAGGAGTTCAGGGATCAAAGGTAACGGGTATCTGTTTTTAACAGTGATCTGATTCAGGGAGCGGTAATCTATGCAAGTTCTAAGGTCTCCTTCCTTTTTCGGAACGAAGAACAAAGCCGATGAAGCTGGAGATTTGGAAGGACGGATAAACCCGTTAGCTAGGTATTGGTCCAGGTACTGTCTGAGGTGAAGGTTCTCTGGCTAGGTGAGGGCATAGATCCTGCTGCAAGGAGGAGTTGTTCCAGGTATCAGATCTATTTGACAGTCGTAAGACCTATGAGGGGGTAGGGTGTTAGCTTGATCCTTCTGGAAGACGTCTTGGAACTCCTGGTATTCGGGAGGTAATTCGAGAATCTTCTCAGAAGAGATCGCCGCCAGTGAAACATCAGGTCGAGGATAACAAGTGGTAGAACACTCTGGAAACTGAACCGTCTTTGCTCGCCAATCAATCTGAGGATTGTGCTTCTCCAACCAAGGGATTCCCAGAATGATCTGGAACTGAGGGGCCTTGATTACATCGAACACTATTCTCTCCCGGTGTCCATTATGACTCAACAGCGTCACTTCTTGGGTGGCATGCGTTACTGGTCCGGAGGCTATCTCCGTGCCATCCACAGTAGTGATGACGTCTTTTACTGCCTTAGGGACAAGGGGTAGATTCATCCTTGACACCATTTCACGGTCCACATAGTTACCGATTGCTCCGCTGTCAATGTAAGCTTCAATTGCGTGCAAACGATCCGGACGTTCAGGACTAATGAGGACCATGGGTATCACGAAATGCGAGGTCACGGGACAGATCTTAACGCTCGGCAAGAGGACCTCTACTCTTGTCGGGCGAGGTCGTTTCCCTGCTCAGAATTTGTGGTACAGGTATCCGCGGCTCCTACAGTCTTCTTAGCTGGTTTCACGGGACAGTCCCGAAGAAAGTGTCCTGAATTACCGCAATAGAGGCATAATTGCAGCTGCCTTCTTCTTTCCCGCTCTTTCTGGGTTAAAGGTCCTCTCATGCCCCCTATTTGCATGGGTTCCGCAGTGTCAGCTCCCTTATTCGAGGTCTGTGGTTTGGAAAACACTCGGGTATCAAATCTGGAGCGATCTGCCTTCCTGTTCTGTAGTCTATGGTCTAGTTGGACGACTAAGTCAATATAGTCTGAACATTCTTGTGGAGGATTCACAACCTGCACTAGCACATCCTTGAGCTCTCCACGCAGACCTCTGTAGAAAAGCGTTATTCTCTTGTCCTCGGGCCATTGTGTTTCCACTATGAGTCTATTGAAAGAGGCTATATAAGTCAAGAGGTCTTGGTTACCCTGTCGTAATGAGAGAAGTTCATTGTCCAAGGCCTGCCCTTGTGCATGTCTTGCGAACAGTTTCTCCATGCTGGCCTGGAAGGCTTGAAAATCGTGTAAAACCGGATCATCCTGGGTGACTAAAGGGATCGACCAATCTGCAGCGCTGCCACTGAGATAAGAAAGCACGAAAGCCACCTTGGCCTGGTCAGTTGGGAATGCAGCTGGTCGACATAAGAAGTGCAGGCGGCACTGGTTGATGAACACTGCGAATTTCTTTGGATCACCAGCAAAGCGTTCGGGCGGAGCCAAGGGCACATTACCGGGCAGATTGATTTGCACTGGATTTGAAGCTGAGGCAGAAGGGTAACTTCCTCCTGGAACGGGCAAAGGTGTCTGTCCTGCCTGCGTTTGTAACAACTGCCTAGCAAGGTCCTCTGTTCGCTCCTTAGAAATTATCAGTTCTCTTCTTAGAGAGCTCGTTTCCTGGCGAGCTGCATGTACTTCTGCTCTTAATTCCCCAAGCAACTGGGCTAGTTGATCAGTATCTGAAGTTTCCATTGCGCCTGGGTAGGAGTTTAGTGGTCGGCTTCGCGTTCTGTAACGCTCACCTGATTCCCACGGAGGCGCGGGTCTTGGCAGGAAGGTGTCTGTAACACGAAACGTGATGTGCAGGATTCGGTTGGCTTCTGGGGTCGACCCTCTCCGCACTGTGTGTCGAACTCGAAGGGTGAGGTTTCTGCAGGTGAAATAATATGGGGATTAAAGGTCTGGGTTGCGGAATGTCCCTATCTCTCTCCTCCCAGCTTGTCTGTTGAACCCCCCTCCCAGGTCAACGTGCTCACCTTAGATAGGTGAATGCTGGGCTCTCCATCTGCGTCTAGTGCAGGGTGCCGTTGCCAGTTCCTTCACTGGTGAAACGTGGGCCTCTTGACTTCAGAGGATGGGTACCGTCGTTGACTGCACGACCGGTAAGTTTCTGGACACCTTTAGTCTTTATAGTCTTTTATGCGTGGCACTGAAGCGCCTGGAGTTGCGTAAGTATGGTAGCGCTCTTACTGTCTCTTTCTTTGTCTTTGCAGGAGACGATGCAGAATGAAGAAATCCGGAATTCGCCACGTGCCGGTAAGTGTGACACTGCTGTTGTCTTTGCAGGTGAAGATGCGGCGCGAAGAATCCGGAATGCACTGCGTGCCAGTAAGTAGAATAATGCTGTTTATCTTTGCAGGTGCAGATGCAGCGTGAAGAATCTGGAGTGCACAGCGTGCCAGTAAGTATAATAGTGCTGTTTATCTTTGCAGGTGCAGATGCAGCGTGAAGAATCTGGAGTGCACAGCGTGCCGGTAAGTATAATAATGCTGTTTATCTTTGCCGGCGAAGGTGCAGCGTTAGACACGGCCGCTGCCGATGGATCAGGTAAGCAAGCACTGCGTGTGAAAGTTCGTTCTGCTAACCTGTTGTTTCTGGTCTTTTGCAGGTGCTGATGTTGCTCGGGTACAGGAATGGTAAGTATAATTCTTGCAGGTTCAGGATCCCAAGAAGAAATGCTGGAACAGACTCGGTGAGCGTTCTGCTGCAGATGCAGAATAACGCGAAGCACGTTTCATCAATCGGGTGTGGTTTAAATAGCCTTGGAGTGATGAGGCATCTCCTTCCACGGCCCCGCCTAGGTAAGAAAAGAGTTCCTGCTTCCAGAAGAGTTCCAGTGCTGTATCCAGGGAGTGGAGCTGCCCCACCCAGGTAAGAAAGTAGTCCCAGTTCACCGAGGACTTCTAAGAGTCTGGCAAGTAAGCAGCATGGTCTGCCGCAGGTAAGTCCACCCAAGCACCTTCACACCAATGATGAGCCCGGCGCTTCCAGTGCCGGGACCGATGCTTCTGATGAGCCTGGTGCCACCGGCGCCAGGACAAGGTCCAAAAGGTCCCTGTGGGGACCGGCTGGTGCCTAGGATCAGGGTTAGGGGCCTGCTTCCAAGGACGTTGGGCTGATCCTGGCTCCTTGGAAGCAGTGATCATGACAGTGCTAGTCTATTATTAGATAGACATATACTAATACTACATGTGATCATGATCAAAATGTGGTTGACTGAGTCCTAGCATGTTTTTCTGGGGTTCTGATTGTACATTAGTAGAACAATTCAATATATAACATATAATACGTTTTAATGTACTAGCAATATGTGTGGTATTTCAACATCTGTGGCTAATCCAGGGTATTGTTTGTATATATATTTCCCAAGAGTGGGCATAGTCTAATTAGTTCCACTGACCTGTGTATTGTTTACAATTTCCGTGAGGACGGATTTTGCAATGACATCACCATGATTTTTGTGCATTGACATCACTGCGTATCGGTGTGTTTGAACTATATTTACCAAATTCAATTTTGACACATGTAGCAAGAGTGATTTAGAAATGTACATATATTCATGATATTTTAGATGTGTTCCCTGACAAAGGACTTCTAGAGTCTGAAATTCTTTTGCCAAACACAACCTGCCTCATAATATTTTGAAGAAGATGGAGTTGTAATAAAATACTTTTATAAAGAAGGAACTTTTTTGACCTTTGCATATATTGTATGTTACATTTTCTGTAGTTGATACTAGTAGTGTGCTACCAGCACTGTGGGAGGTTCTCACACTTTTTACCTGGTTTGATACAATAGGCAGTGTCCCCAGATTGAAGAGGATCCCCTTTACCTCCCATCAATAATCACCATCAACTACTCCTGTTCCAACATTGAGGGAGTGCTCCGATTTCGGGGCCATATTGCCATAGGTTTCTTCATGGCCCTCCACCTACAGTCTTGTCTTCAATAGGGCCTTACCTCAGAGAGAGTCCATCACTTATTCCTCACTGTAGTGATCACATCCTGCCACTCTCAAGGCAGCCCTGATAGGGAACTTGGAAGTCTTGTTAAGCCTTACTATTCTCAAACTTTGTGATTGTAGGTGGCCCCTGTATCGGGGACCTAAACAATCACAGGATGACACCACTTGTCACAGATAGCTCCAAGACTCAAATGACAAAGAAAGTATGTTTCAAAATGTCATTACGTTTCAACAATGCGTATTCTGGAAATGTTGAGGGCTGCCAAGCTAAGAACAGACCTACATCCTTCTCAATCCCCACACTAACCCAGCTATTCCTAGTTCCCAATATGATCTCCTGCATGTTGACATGAATGCAAGGTACCCCCTGCTGACATCTCTTCTCTCTTTGCAATGGGCCTAAAGGTTGGGGTCTTCTCTTACTGTCTCCCTCTGGGAATTTCTAGTTCTTAAAATAAAGTGTATTTGTTACATGCATTTGGTTAACATTTTTAAACCCTGCATGAAGAAATATAATTGATAAGAGCAGTTAATAAGAACAAGCAGATTTACAAGCTAATAGCCATAGTACACAATAAATACATCATGTAATAAAACCATACAAAATTTCCTTAAATGTCAAGCTAAAACATCAAATTCATATCATAAAACATAAAATATCAATTAATATTTCCCAGGCATAAAAAAATTTTGGTCAACTGTTATGTTAGATCATACAAAAAAGAGACTTGCTAATAAGGTTACGGTCATCACCCACTCAAGATTCCATCACTCTCTTCCAAATGTGGTAAGCTGCCCCAGTGATAACTAAAGATCTTGCAGAAAGTATCTCATGCATAATTGATCATGGGAGATACATGAGATATTGCTTACCAAGTTGGCATAACCCTTCAGATTGTATTGGAACAGGGTGGGGCACCCCGTCACCAAATGTCGGGAAGTTTCAATCTCAATCGAGAAATGGCAACATTTCCTATCTTCAGTGGGGATGCCAGCCCAAGCACCCAGATACTCTTTACATGGTAAGATGTTAACTCTCAAATATGTTAGAAAACGTTTAAGATCACGAAATTCTGTAGTGGTGAGGTAGTCACAGGGGGTCCCCAGGGAAAATCCTTTGTCAACATAATGCTTAAATCGCTTTTTCGTGCCTAGCGGATTCAGTGTCCATGATCTGTCCCAATCTCTTACTTTCATTTTTAGTTTTATAAAAAGGTTTGTCATCAATTATTGCTGTTCAAATGGAGGTGTTAAACATATAGGGTCTTGCCAGAATGCTTCAGAAGACGATATAATATTGTTCAGTGCAACATTATGCATGTTTTTTTGTGAATAATAGCAATCAGACTCATTAATGAATCATCAGTAGTTTCCTCCTTCTTCAGTTTTATATATAATTAGCATTTTTGAATTTTCTATATTGTTTCAAGGGATCTGAGACCCAGCTCACATCTAATAGCTTAGATGGGGACAGAGCGCAGACGTTTTAAAATCAGCCTCCATAACTTCCTCTTTAATTTACTTTGCCATTGTACATGTTTCTCTTATAGCACTTCAAGCCCATATAATATGCTGGGAATCATACTCATCTGATATATTTGCAAGACACCTTCTATGGAATAGCCACCCTGCCTTGCCAAGAATGTTCTAATAACATTTAATTTACTTGTGGCCTTCGTGGACAATACTTTCTCAAAAGATAAGGTTGATAGGTTTGTGTAAATAGGCATCCGGAGATAGAGATTAGATGGAACTACATCTAGGGGAACACCATTAATTTTCCAACAAAACTTAGGGGTCCTCTGAACCATTGCCCCAATGATCATCACCTTGGTTTTCTTTAGATTGATGGCCATGTTATTTTCTGTAGCATAGGTCAATAGGGCTCCTTGTGAGCGCTGCAATGCGATTGGGTGTTTGATCCAAGATGATCATGCCGTCAGCGTATGTTAGCCAACGTATATCGACCTTCCCGATCTTAGGTGGCAAGCTACGAACATTCTTACCAGGGCCAGGAGTCAGCCATTCCTTAGGCTTCTGTTTGTCTTAATGGGTCCCGTCGGCAAGCCCTCTGAATTGGTGCATACCACTACTGTGGTAGTAGTATGCATGGATTTTATGAAGGACAGCAAGGAAGGGCACATACAGCACTTCTGTAGTTTATCCCAGAGCTGCACGCGGTCTACTTTATCTGATGCGACAGAGTAGTCTACATAGCATCATTTCCTCCCCAAAATTCTCCTTGATTGTATTATAAGATACTGTAATGTTAAAATGTTATCAAGGGTACTAAGAGGGGATCTAAATCCTGTTTGTTGTCAGGAAAGTCGTTTTTTCTCTGTGAGTCAGGGAATAATCTTACATAACAATAGGGGGCAATTCTAAAATGTTGCCACGATTATGGTGACATTTCCAACACTGTGCCTTTGTGCATTAGACAAATCCCGGCCCCCATTACGCCGACGAGAGGTAGCATGGTTTGTGGTGGTGTCCCCGCTCTCCTTGTTTGGGGTAATGGGTCAGGGGTTGCAGGGGTTTCCCCTGCTTCCATTAGATGGAGAGTTTAAGGAAAAAAAAGCACCCTGCAGGGCTAGTTCCGACCCACGTAAGTGGGTGGAAAACTGACATTGGAGGGATAGAGGGGTGTCGGCGGCACACTTCTCTCTGTGACACAGAGAAGGTAAGTGCATTGGGGAGCGGGGAGGGAGATGCAGGGAACACACGATCTATGCGATCACTGCACCACACTGTGATGGAAGTTGACATTTTCGTAGTCGACATTACGGGCAACGTGTTTACATAGATCCCAATAGGGCGGAAAAGATCTTTGAACAGGAATCGATCATTGCCAGCATATGATAATTTGTTGGCTCTGGTCTGTCCCCCTTCTTGAAGACGGGGACAAGTATTGATTTTTACCAATTATCGGGTATAGATTCTTCGTCCAAAATTAGCGTAAATAATCTTAGTAAAATCGGGCGCAACAAAATTAATTGCTTTTAATAACTGCGTTAGGTATCCCATCGGGCCTCGGCACGCGAGATGGTTTTAATTTAATAATGATTTTAATTATGTCTTTGAGGGCAAACTGAAAATTACTTACATACCCCACTGCTCGTATGGATGTCCAAGGCCTCGCTATGAAAGGTCTCACCAATGTGTTTCTCCCAAGTCATTACACCAATAGGGTTGGAATCTCTTGGTTCATTCTCTGGTAGATACTGTAGGTAGAGGTGCCAACACTTATTATCGGTATCCCTAGAATATTGAACAGCATCTTCCAGTTCCCATTCCCTACATCATGCCTGTATAAGTGAAGCCAATTTTTGTGATTTGTTCTGATTTTCGAAATGATCTTATTTTTTTCTAGCCAGTGTAGGGAGTCCCATCTTTACTCTATGAACTTCCCCTCTATATCTTTTCTTCCTTTCCTGAATGACCCAGTCATAGATGTTTTCATGTCGCCTCCCATTATGTGCGATAGCTGTAGTTTTCACGGCTCTTTCAAAAAGTACATGTATAGTTTGCAAAATGTCTTTATTTCCCATGCAGTTTAAATTGGAGGCGACAAAAGGTCAAGTACCAAGTAAGTGCTTGAATCTATCTATGCGTCGATCAGTCCCCCTAATCCTATTCTCTCCAGGGAGACCTGAAGGTTAATTTTAATCCTAGTGTCGACAGATATGTGTCTATCACTTATGCTCAGTTTCAGGAGCTTGTGGTTGCTAAGATTAGTTTGAATCTGAGTTAGTGTGTTTATGTAGTTCCTTACATTGGCACCAACAAATATATTGTCTACCCTGGAGGATGCTTTTCCACTTGACCAAATATCGCAGTTGTTTCCAACTTCAAGGTATCCGAGGTTTTAGATAATGTAGTCCCAGATCAGCCAAACACTCCAACCATTTATTCCCATTATTTCTTTGAAGGGTACCCCATTGAGATTTCTTATTATTTGAAACCGGCAGAGTATGCTCCCAACAATCGGCTTCAAATTGTCTTCCTTCTGTGTCTTTAGCTGCTAGATGACACCAGGAGTTAAAATCTTCGGCTATGATAATACACGCTTAGGGAAATTTGTCAGTTCAACATTCTATCATTCTTCCAACATATTTAATTATGGTATTAATATTAATCCCTCCGGGGGGTGTCATATATATTGATGGACAATATATTTCCCATATTTACTAGGCCCGTGATATGAGTGCAAAAGACGTGTTGGGAAATACCACACTTGGTATATTCACAGACAGAAATTTGGACTTCACTCCAACACATAGTCCTCCAGACAGGTAGCCTCAGTAGATCTAACAAGATGATGAATATCATTATCGCCATCTAGGACAATATTACTACACAAACAGGTTTCCTGTAAGGCAAAAAATGTCACTGTCCAATAACAAGGCCCTCCCCTCTAAAGTAAGGATAGAGCGAAAGCCTCTGGTATTCCAAGAGGTCCAAGTGATACCTTTAAGTTGCTCTGCATATTATTCATCTTCAAATAACCCATTTTCAGTATGCCAATCCTCAGTAATGAAACTGGGATACTTAGTCCTGGCTAACTCTGACGATTTTGTATCATAGCCATATTTTTTACATACAATAATGTCAAAACCCTTTTTTTTAACAAAGATGTCGTTGACAGAAGCACCAATTCTGTAATTATAGGGGAAACTAATTCTATGGTGACCCAATTGTCTTTGCTATACAGATCGGGTAATTCAATAGATATTATATCTGATGGACTAATACCCCTTAATTGTGGTACAGAGTGTAGTAAATCCAACACCCTATAACAATTTAGAAAAGGACTATCCCTAGTGGGGAATATTTCCACAATTTGTATTGTCTTTCCCAGCTGTTGGTCTTTGTTCATTGCCCAATTTAAAACTTGACAGGGTAGGTCCCGAATATTAATCCCAGAGCCATGCTTGGTCTCTATGCATCTATGATCAGGCATCCAATAGAGCTTTTTTACTTTTCAGTGTTTCCCCTTCCTCCATTGGTCAGGGAATTCCTATTCCTATTTACTGTCAGGGATGATCTTTTCGAAATCGCTTCATACGAAAGATCATTGCTGGCCTCTTCATCACCCTGTCTCAACGGCAGTACATTTGTGTTATTTTTTAAGCCATTGATCTATAGGTCCTCTTAGCTGGAGGGGGTGTGTATAAAGGTTTGTCAGATGCCTTAGTTGGAATAATAGTTAGCACTTGTCCTCTCTCTCTCTCCCTCTCCCCCTTCTCCTTCTCCCTCTACTCCCTGCTCTTCCTCTGGCCCTTCTGCAGCCAGCTCTCATCCCCCCTTCTCTGCCTTTACCCTGTTCTCCCAAGATGAGGTTTCTAGACTAGTCAGATCTATGAAAGTCTCATCAAACAGGTTTACCCTGTTCCTCCAACAACATCAAGGACCACATTAACTCCCTGCCTCTTGCCCTGGCTGATTTCTGCAACCACTCCTTTGCCACTGGAGTCTTCCCCTCCCCCCTGAAGCACTCCCTTGTGCACCCTCTTCTTAAGACCCTTCGTGCCCGGCTAACTATCACCCAATCTCCATCACTCCTTTCCTGGGCAAACTCCTGGAAAAGCTGGCCATCTCCCAGCTTAATCTTCACACTGAATCTGTTGGTTGTCTCCATAACCATCAGTCTGGCTTCAGAGCTGCCAGAAGCACGGAAACCGCTCTCCTGAACATCCGTGAAGACCAGCTCTCTAACCTTGACCCCAACACCCTCTGTGTCCTCATCTTACTTGATCTCTCTTCTGCCTTCGACACGGTCAACCATGCCATCCTGCTCAACCGTCTCCGTGATAACCTGGGTATCACCGGTCAGGCCCTCGTGAGGCTGACTTCTTTTCTCTCCGAGCGACCCTCACAGGTTCAACTAGGGCGCTTCCTCTCCTCCATCTCTATCTCTACCTGTGGTGCTCCCCAGGGGTCTAACCTCTCTCCCTGGCTGTTCAACCAATACCTGGCACTTCTTGCACACTGCATTGCCACGCTCTGCCCCAACTTCCAGTGCTATGCAGATGACACTCAGCTCATTTTCAGGCTACCCTCAGCCTCCTCTTCTCCCTCTCTCATCTCTGACTGTCTGTCCGCCATCCAGGAGTGGTGTGCCGCCAATGATCTCTGCCTTAATGCCAGCAAGACCGAGATTCTCCTCATCGGCACACCCTCCTTTCCTGTCACTCTCTGGCCGGCCTCTCTTGTTCCTCTCCCTGCTCCCACCTGTGAGGCTAAAAACCTTGGGGTTATCTTCGACTCCACACTCTCCTTCTCTCCTCACATCTCTGAGGTTTCTAAGAAGTCACACTTCCAGCTGCACCTCCTCAGATGTATTCTTTCTTTCCTCTCCTCCCCCAGAAGCTCACTGCCTCCAGAGCTCTGGTTCTCTCTAGGCTGGACTATTGCAACAGCCTCTTTCTAAATCTGCCTGTTTCTACTATCTGCCCTCTGCAACTCATGCAGAACTGGACTGCAAGACTTGTCCTTGGCCTCAAGCCCAGGGATCGTATCTCTCCAGGACTGAAATCTCTGCACTGGCTCCCAGTGGCTGCGAGGATTAAGTTTGAACCCCTTTGAATTATCCACAAGGCCTTCTGGGGCCTGGGGCCTCTATACCTTCAACGCTTCTCCAAGCAACGAGTTGGTGGTAGATCACTTTCTTCGGGCGGGGCCTCCCTCTGGAACAACCTCCCTGCCCCCCTAAAACTTGAGGAGATCCAGCTCCGGTTCCGGAAGCACCTCAAAACCTTTCTCTTCGCTTCTGCTTTTTTTTTTAACTTCTTTTTTATTAGTGGTCACAACAGATGTAGTAGTGCTTAGTCAACATCACTTCCAGCATATCATACAATGGTACATCTTATAATTACTTTGGTAATATACAAAATACATGGAGGTTTCATTGTCCGAAAGCAGTTCACATAGATACACCCTGAACGGGCCCCAGATGTCTTTTGGTCGGCTCGTGCCTGGTTGGGTCAAAACGTATTGCTCCTTGCATTCGTTAACATACATCAATTTGCGCAAAAAGGTGTTCATGTTTGGCGGCGCTGGCTTTTCCATCTTTTTGCAACAGCACATGACACATTGAACAACCTTCTAGTTTTTTCAGAACATTTACCAATATCCCCGAACAGATACCTTTGAGGAGTAAAATGCAGGGGTATTTGTGTAATTTCTGCAAGCATTTCAGCCACCATCTCTCAGAACCACACCAAGACGGGCCACTCCCAATACATATGAAAGGATCCTGCCTGCGGAGAACCGCATTTGGGGCATTTGCCTAAGCCATCAGGCGCAAATTTGGCTATCTTAGTAGGCGTGTAGTGCAATCTATTCAGGATTTTGAATTGTATCTGGCGCAGGCCAGCATTGAGAGATATCTTTTTCGTAAGTGTGCAGTATCTGCCCCATTTATCATCAGGTATAAGCGTTTGCATATCAGCTTCCCATTTTTCTTTAACCCGATTTGCCGTGGGGGTGTGCGTCTGTACTGATACATACAATTTGGAAATTCCCAGCCCTCCTTGTGTTGTGACCAGTTGTAGGCATGGGTGTGGGAGGGGCTAGTCAGGGAAGAGTGGCCATCGCGCCTGGAACGCAGATCTCATCCGGTAGTATTGGAGTGTCCGGAGCGATCCTCCTCCCATAGCTCTTGTAAAGTTTGTCAGAGAAGCAAACTTCCCGTCTATGAACATGTCGCCCACCTTCATTTCTCGATTAGGGTCCCAGGTTTCCTGTATACCTGTGTCAAATGTAGGGGTGATATTTGGGAAGTTCCACAAGGGAATCTCCGGGTTATAGGGTGTCTCTAGCTTCAGTCTCTTGCATATCGCCCCCCAAGCTCGAACAGGGCAGCTCACAGGTTCATATTCGCATGTGTCTCTGTGTCATGAGTCAAAAATGACCGATCGTATGTCCGTGAATGAAGTGGTGTGTCTTTCTATCCAAGTATGAGGTGAATTATCTGTTAGATCATACCAATATTTTGCGAATTAAGCCTGAGCAACCAAGTAGTATAGCTCAAAGTCCAGGGGGGCTATCCCACCGGTACTGTATGAATTAGTCATCTTCTCCCACCCTATTCTGGCCGTTTTCCCATTCCAAAGAAATGTTACTGCCCTTGATCGTAGTTTGGAGAAGAAATCCCTGACAGGCCATATGGGGATATTCACGAATAAATATAGTAGCTTGGGGAGTACGATCATTTTGAGAACTGCAATCCTGCCATGAAGTGAATTAGGGAAGTGTCTCCAGACCTGCAGCTTTGTACTAAGTGATTGTAGTGCCTGATCATGGTTATCAACATAAAGGGTGTGTCTGCTACTGGAGACCAGCACCCCCAAGTATCTAATATGTTGTTCTGACCATTTAAGACTGCACGTCGCCCAGGGACACCCTGTAGAGGGGGTAAGCGGGAATATTTCTGACTTAGAATTTTTTACTGTGTAGCCAGAGTATTCAGCGAACTCGTGTATGTCTGCCATTATAGGTGCAATGTTTTTGTCGGGCTCACAGATATATAATAGTGTATCGTCTCCGTATAGTGAAATTAATTGGGTGGATCCTTTCATTGTGATTCCCTTATCCTTGTATCGCATTCTAACAGCAGCTGCCATGGGTTCTATCGTTAAGGCAAACAGAATGGGTGAGAACGGGCAACCCTGCCTGGTGCCTCTGCCTAATTCGAACTATTCGGAAATGGTCCTATTTGTACATACTCTTGCCCCTAGGGCAGTATAATGTAACCTGACTTATCTGATGACATTGGGTCCCACTCCAAATGCCTCTAGTACTGAAACTTGTATTCCCATGAGACCGAGTCAAGCGCCTTCTTGGCATCAAGGGACACAGCACTGCGTGTTTGTCCGGGTCTATCTGTGCCATTATACCAAACAGCCTATGTAGATTTAAGGCAGTGGACCTCTAAGCGATAAATTCACTCTGATCCGGGTGGACCAGCGTGGATATTATGGGTAGCATTCGGTTCGCAGCACTTTCGCGAAGATCTTCGCGTCCTTGTTTATGAGTGAAAGGGGTCTGTAAGATGACATATCATGTGGCAGGCGACGGGGCTTGGGCAGTACGGGGATTATAGCTTCCCTCATTATCGGGGGCAATATGTGTTTTTCTAGGGCTTCCTCCCATGCTTCAAGCATTACAGGGACTAGTTCCTCACAGAATTCTTTATAAAATTCGGCACCCAGTCCATCCGAGCCCGGTGCCTTACCAGATGAAAGATTCCTGATTGCTTCGGTGATTTCCTCTACAGTAACAGGCTGATCGAGGACCACTTTATTTTCTTCTGGGAGCGTCGGGAGATTGAGCATGGCTAGATAAACTTTAATCAGGAGACGTATAAGGAAATTTCCTTTAATCCCACGGAACAAGTGAGGGCGTTAATCTCTGAAGTGCTTGATGAAGCGAGTGAAAGGGAAGTGATCACGGATAAGACACGTGCATTTCTAGAAAATAAATATCCCATTACACCTGTGATATATCCTTCCTAAAATACACAAGAGATTAGACAAGCCCCCTGGACGACCTATTATCGCAGCCTCCGACAGCTTGCTAGAACCTTTAGCCAAATATCTTGACAAGATTCTTCAGCTATTAATACAGACAACAGAGACATATGTGAAGGACACAATGCACTTTTTGAGTATTATCAAAGATGTAGTCTTTGTGGAAAATAGAGATATCTTGTTTACGATGGATGTTACTTCGTTGTATACGAACATTGTACACGAGGCCGGCATTGAGGCCGTTGAATGGCTTCTTCTCCGGTCCCCGGACTGTCTTGGGGACAGATTATTTGTACTCACTCTCTTGAAACTGGTGCTTATGAATAACTTTTTCCAATTTGGCGATAAGTACTACTTACAGGTATCAGGAACCAGTATGGGGGCTGCAATGGCACCCGCATATGCCAACATCTATATGTTCTATTTGGAGCACGAGTTCATTCTGTCCTCGCCTAGATGGACACAACATCTACCGGTATTTGTGCGATACATTGACAATGTTTTTGGCATTTGGACAGGTCCGGAGGAAGATTTACAACATTTTTTTGAGACGATGAACAATATGCACCCTAGAATCAAGTTTACCAACAACACGAGTAGAACCAGAATCAACTATCTCGATGTCGATATCTATGTCAAAAACAATAAGTTGGCCACCAAGATCCACACCAAAACTACAGACCGCAACAGCCTTCTAATGGCAACCAGTTTCCATCCTAAGCGGACCATTGAGAGTGTACCGCTCAGTCAATTTTTACGTTACAGACGCAATATCTCTGAGCCCGAGGAGTATAGACTACAATCACAGACATTGAGCAAAAAGTTTCTAGACCGTGGGTACAGCCATACTTTGATTTCGGAAATCGCTGGAAAGGTTGAAGCGACAGACAGGGAAACGTTACTTATTCCTAAAGCTCGTCAAACTGGACAATCATTGGTCTATGTGACTACCTATTCACTTCAAAGTGGCAAGATCAAAGGCATAATTAAAAAGAACTGGCCCATGCTACAAATGGATCCGACCTTACAACACCTTTTCAGTGAACTTCCTATGTTTGCCTACCGCAATAGTAAACCATTACGGAAGAGTTTAATTAAAGCTGAGTTCACGAAACAGGTCGCAATGAGTCCACAACATAAAGGGACTGTTCCATGTCACAATTGTCAGCATTGTGGGAACATTATCAAAGGGAACACCATCACACATCCTTATACAGGTAAATCTATTACCTTAAAACATTCATGCACGTGCGACTCGAAAAATGTCGTATACGCTTTAAAATGCCCATGTGGACTTTTCTATGTAGGCATCACAACCAGAAAAGCGAAGCTTCGTTGGACAGAGCATAAGTCCAACATACGGACAGGCAATCTTAAAACCCCAGTTACATCACATTTTCTTGAAGCTAGGCACACCATAGCACAACTCAAATGTATGATTTTAGAACAAGTCTCTATTGGACATTACCAGGAAATTACAACAAAGAGAAGTGTGGTGGATTCATTATCTGGATTCCATGTATCCAAAGGGAATGAACTGTGAAACAGACTTTATGTGCTATGTCTAACATATTGCCAGTATATGTTCGAATTGACTGTCCTAGTGAATGGTTTATACATTGCTGTGTCTAGCCTAGCCTCTCCGGGCGCTCTGGGGTATATGACCGTATCACGGTTCAAATGTTTAACTTTGGTTTTTTGCTTGATTTATGCTCAACCATCTATTTGTTTTTGTACACACTGTGAAGCTGTCATTTGTTGTTTTGCTATGTAAGTGGGTGGCATGGGTTTTACATAAGGAAGTTATCCCTTTACACTTTGTGAGGGATCATTTAAATTGTGGAGCACATAAGGCTTAGGACAGGACTCGCTTAGTCTTTACCGTGGTATTCTAGTTTTTAACATCTAGTATAGAGCTTGGCTGCACAGTGGTTCCTTTGTATCCAACTGTCAGCCACAGCGTTAGGTACTTTTGAACGGTAAGGAGGGACACAGGCGTCTACCTAGGTTGGCGCTTGGTCCCTCCTCCGTTCTACACTCACTCTGTTTAGCGACGCTCCACGAGCATAGTATCAAATTTTAAACGCGCTGTCTTTTCCGTAATATGCTTCAGGTACACGCAGATTTATTTGCAGCTGCTAACTGCGGGGAGCGGTCCCAGCGTGTGTTGACATTGCCGTTGTCGTGACAACACACATTGTTGCCCCTACCATCATGGCGTCTGGGTGACGTTCTGCGCATGTGCACCATTTGCGTTGACTCTTGTATAACATTGGGCTCACAGCAGCGATACATCGCTTGCAGCCGGACGCCCAGCGCTGATACTACGCAATGTAAGTTTGGCTTTTTGGAACACAGTTACGATGACCAGCAAGAGAGAGTTTTGCTCGTAGTATGCACCCTGAGAAGTGTAGTCCATGTACGATTATGTAGTCATGGCTTGTTTACGTGAGGCGTAGTAGATTGTGTTATTGGGGAGTGTTTGATGTGGACATTCTTTATTCTTTATATTTACAAGTGATGTTGTTCACATTATGGTGCCTTGTAGGATTTAGATATTCTGTTTAGTTCGTACAGGCACGGGACATACTGGTTAATTAGATTTCTCTATTTTATTTCTTTTTAGTTGACTATCAATTGACTCTGAGCTGGTTTTTGACCGTGGCGGCCGCGCGAGGTCCTGTCCTCAGCCTTGAGTGCATTCTACCGTATTCTATCATATCCCAGTATTGCCTTTGGCTCCACCATTGTGGCCCCCGTTTTGGTGATTAACAGAAGGTCAGTTTTGTGTTATTCTTGAATAGCGGGATGATCAGATGCTTGTCGGTTGAGAGGAGTAAGAGTACAGCTTGACTCACCCTTACACATTTTTGTATTTATTCACAGCAACTCAGACTGAATTTGAATGAAAATGTATGTACAGCAGTAACCGCCCTGAAGAAGGATTTTTTCCGAAACGCGTTGGCATTTTTGTATATAATAAAGTGGACACTGCCCACTGAATTGGAACATATTGGGACATCAATATAGGAAATCCAATTGTTTGTAACAAAGAATTCCTGGAAGTATTATTGTGATATTGACATTCTATAGGCTTATGCTGAATGTTACAACTCCTTAAATTTCCATATGAAAAGTATGTGCTCAATGTGATCTAACATTTGACTCGATTCAACCCTAATCAATGTGGAGTTGTCGACTTAATGTATTACAATTTCAAGTGAATTCTTGCTAGTTAGCAAGAAGGGGTGTTGGTGCAAAATTCAATTGTTTAAAATTAAGTTTGGGTTTGTGTTACATATCCAATTTGAAATATTGTTCAAGCCTAGGGTCTATTAACCTTGATAAATTAATTTACTTTACACGAACAACTAATGCTTGTTGTGATTTATATTTATTTAGAGTGAATGTACCTATATCTAATACTGTAGGGGTTTTGTTTTCCCCTGTTGGAGTGCCGTTAGGGACCACCTGTCAGCAGATGACAGGTTCTGTTTGTCTACATTAGATAAACTTTAATCTCAGTGGGGGTTTTCCTATCTTTATTCGCATAAAGTGCCTTATACAATTTAACAAATTCATCGTTTATGCCTTGTTCGCTCGTGACTATTTCATTTTGTGCCGTTTGGATAGTCGTGATCGGGGTCAGTTGTCTCTCATGTTTAACCAGATTAGCCAACATTCTCCCCACCTTATTCCCCTCTCCATATCTGCATGCCCGGGTAGGGTTCGCTATATACCGTATCTCTGTCACGGTCAGTCTATCAAAGTCTCTGAGGAGTTTGTGTATTTCAGCCAGAGTATCCCCACTTTGAGTGCGACTGTAAGTTTCTTCTAGATTATTTAATTCTCTCTCCACCCCTTCGAGTTCCTGACGTACACCCTTCAGGAGGCCCGTGGATTTCGACATCAGAACTCCTCTAACCCAGACTTTGAAGGTTTCCCATACTGTTGAGACCCGATCCACTGTCCCCACATTTTCTGCGAAAAAGTTAGTTATTTCAATATGCACTGTCTCAACCACATTTGAATCACCTAGTATTCCCCTGGGCATTCTCCATCTCCTCACTGGTCTGGGGACGTCTTTCAGCCTAAGTTCCAGCAGCACCAGGGAGTGATCAGATAGTGTGCGAGGCAGGATTTCACAGTGCTGTAGTGTATGCGAAATATCTGAGGATATGAACCAATAATCTATGCGTGACTCTCTGTCATGCACGGAGGAGTAATATGTGTACCGCCTGCTATCAGGGTGCAGTACACGCCATGCGTCTATTAATGACAATTGTGGGAGAAGTTGGCCCAAAGTTAATGCCCTCTTAGTGGGTGCCCTTGTCACACTAGGGGATCTATCCAATACGGGGTCAAGCTCCACATTGAAAACCCCACCCCATATTATACTGGTTGTGTCTTGTTTGTTGAGGGCCTCAAACATTTTCAGGTAAAACTCTGGCTCATCTATATTGGGGCCATAGGTATTGACCAGAATTATTTGTTTGCCGGCTATTTCCCCCCAGACCAGAACATATCTTTCCATTGGGTCTATCATGTGTCCATTGGTCTGAAACCCCAGTGTTGGGTGTATGAGTGTAATAACCCCCCTGGACTGAGAGGAATAGTCTGTGTAATAATGCAGTTTGGCCCATTTAGCCAGTATATTTGTATTGACAGAGCCTTGTCCGTGTGTCTCCAGTAACATTAGAATCTGTGGTCCGTGCCTGGTGGCATAGTTTCCCACCTTTCTAGCTTTCATCGGGCTGTTTAACCCCTGCACATTCCCGGATAGTAAGTTTATCTTTAATCGATCACCCACCTTTCGTGTATATGTATTGTTACATACCATTATTATCTGTAGGTCTTGGTCCGACATAATACGAGCAGCACCAACATCTGTGAGACCACATTTCAACCAACCTGGAACTTTTATTCACACATCCTTCCCCCCCAAGACCCAAATTCGTCCTGGTAGCATCAACAGTCTACAACGTTCCCAACCTCCAAAACCCACCCTCCATCCGCATCATCTACCCCAACTTGACGATGAACCCTTGTAACTTGTAGGAACTTTCCTGATGGTGCCACGTTGCCATCACGAGGCCACCAGATCGGGCTCACAGCCCGCCTTTAACGTTACTTGGAGCCCCCGCAGGAGCTGAGCACTGTTACAACTCAAAAGGATATATGTGTATCTTGGATCACTCAGCAGGATCCTGATCCCCCATCGCAGGTGAGAGTCTTCCATTCTGGTCCAGCCCACGGCCCCTGGGGGGCAGAGGTATGGTGGCCTCCACATAGGCCAGGGCAGCAGCCGGGGTTTCAAAAAAATGCACCCTCCCTCCATATTGAATTCGCATCTTGGCCGGATATATTAGTGCGTCTGGGGCCTGCCGTGCTCTTAGAAGTCTCTTGACCGGTTCATACGATCTTCGACTTGCCTGCACTCCTGCAGCGAAATCCGGGTAGATATGTATGTGGCTCTCCTCGTATTGCAGTGTCCCAAGTTCTCTCTCCATCCTGTGGATTGTGTCTCTATCTCTATAATTGAGAAGTCATGCAATAATCATGCGCGGTGGAGCCCTGGGCTTCGGCACAGGAGCCAGAGTGCGATGAGCCGTTCAACCAAAAAGTGATCCGAAAAGGAGTTTGCTCCAAAATGGGTTTTAAGGAGTGTCTCCACCTGTATCTCCATTATGCCCTTTCCAAATTTTTCTGACACCCCCACAATCCGAACGTTGTTTCTTCGTGAGCGCGATTCAAGATCCTCGCATTTATTCTGGAGTTTGTTCATGCCTTCTCTGAGCTGGGCTATATCTCGTTCATGCAGTGTGATGGTGTCTTCATTTATTCTAATCCTGTTTTCCGCCTCTGTGAGTCTCAGGTTTTCATTATCCACTCTTGTTTTCAGTGCCCCAAAGGTAGTAACAATATCGTCCAATTTTCATTAATGTATAGGAAGCCATTTTGCACTATGGTGGTCAGGCGCTCAACCCTGTCGCCGCCATCTGTGCCAGGGTCAGATCCGGATGTTGTTGGTGGTTCATGCTCATAGCCCCCTGCCTGAGTGCTAGTGTACAAGTCCATTGGCTCTTTTTTCCTGGTGCCTGTTCCCTCCACCATTTTGTCTTGTTTTCTTGTGTTCCCCATGGCGATCGTGTCAGCAGGTATCCCGCCTCAACCTGCCTGGGGGATTATGGCGTCTGTGAATCAGCAGCACTGTCAAGAGGGTTTCAAACCTTTATAGTTTACACAAGTGTTGTACAGCAAATGCGCTCCACCAGGGGGCCTTCGGACAAATGGTGCGCAGCGGACCACTCAGACCCTAGCACTCCGGTCCCTGCCCAACTCGCATAAATCTATAGTTCCCCATGTCAGCAGGCCCGGTGTTCGAGCTCCCCGCGCGGTGGGGCCAATGGACTGTGCTCTCCCATGTATGCACGTAATGGATATTAAAAGTTCTAGCCAGTATATGGCTCAGTTTGCAGCGTCGCAATGGATCTATGCATGCGGCCACCCCGCTGATTACCCACGCTTGACTCAGGGTTTCAGTGTGGGTGGATGTTCTGGTAGTCGGTCCATGTTGGTCACAAAGCCAGCAGGCCCAGTCTCCGGTATCTCTGCGTGGAGGGGCCAGTGGACGAAGCCTCCCCACGTGTGCACCAGCAGGTTTAAGGGATTTCAGCCAATGTATGGCTCAGTGTAGTTGCATCTCAATGGCTTCAGCACGCGGCCATCCCACTGTGTACATATGCGTGACCATAGCCCAGCGCTGGCGCGTATCATTGTACTAATCCCACGCTGTTTGTAATGCTGTTAGGCCCAATCTCCGGGGTCCTTGCGTAACGTGGGGAAAGGGCTTTGTACTCCAACGCATGTCTTAGCCAAGTTCAATGTATTGCAGCCAGCATATAGTTCGAATCAACGGTGTCCCAACCGCTCCAACATATGGCGTTCACATTGTTCACATGCTCATGACTCATGGTTCAGTGCGTGTCCATATTTCGTGATTTTTCCGCCTTGTTAACCCACCACTTTTAAATAGGGCAGTACAGTGTTTGCTGTTCCACGGTCTCAAGGAGTAAAGGATTTCTATTTCGCTCCGTTACGCTGTAGTTTGTTGTCCGGATTGGACCAGGCTGAGCGTTCTTTGGCTCAACGTTTTCCGTGCCTTCACTCAGAGAGGAGGGGGGGGGCCCGGGGCACAGAGTGCCTGCTCTGTCTAGCCAAGCCCCTCCGCAGCCTCAACTGTCCGGGTGTGCCTCGCGGGTCTCACTCGGGACAGTACCAATTAGCCGGGCCCACTCGCAGGACTGCCGCGGTCCCTTTCGTTCCTTTGTGCCTTAGCCCCGGTGTAAGGCACCAAGGGGGAACCGTCCACGCCGAGCTCGACCCTCTCCGTCACTAGCATTGCGCGCCTCTGCACCGCGGGCTCCTCCTCTCTATGCTCTAATGGTCTAGAGCATCAACGGCACAAGGCCCCAGATCCCTGGGTGCCCAGCCTGGCCCGTGCTCCAGCCTGGTCTCGCTCGATCCCTCGCACGGCATAACTCAGTAGGCACAGCACCGCTGTTTTCAGGATTTTCTGTGTGTGTGCACCGTTCCCCACCGCACTCCTTCCTCAGCTCGGTACCCCGCGGTTGGCTCCGAAAACAGGATTAATGGTCATATGGATGTCTATCAGGCCGGAGCGCTCGTATCAGGCAGCCATCACAGTCATGCGCAACAGCGCCCCCCTCTTCGCTTCTGCTTTCTCTCCTCCTCTCCCCTGCTGATTTCCTGGCTGATATTGAAATTGCACTGGATTACCTGCCCACCCTCTGATCCCATGCACAGGTCCCCTTCTCTACCAGTCGCACACCTGCACTGCGCTCCTGGCAACCCCTGCACTTGGGACTGTTTCTGTATCCCTACAGTCCCACCACCAGCATGTGACACCTGATGCCTGCACTTAACCTTTTACCCTTGCACTTGCCACCTCCTGGGTGCCCTTTTTCTATTGTTATTTATTCTATTATCCCATGTACTGCACTGTCCCCTCCCTCTTCCCCACCCTGCACTTTCCCCTCCACCTTCTCATGCATTTGCGTGATCTGAATGTCGGTAATGACAGTAGAAGTCAATGGACTTCCACTACTTGTCTATGCCCTAACATCTATAACACAAGACAGACAGTAGTTGTTTGATTAAAACACATTTTACCTGGGTCTAAGTCTCTATTGATAGCTCTCTGGCCCTGTGTTCAAATACCTCATGCACCCATAGTGTGGTAGAGCCATCCCTAGGTGGCGATGGTGTACCGCCTGCAGGATGGGTGTAGAGATCCTTGTCCTCAGCTCTCTCACTGCTTTCCTAAATCTAAGTGATTAGGTGCACATTTCTTGGTGGTCGGTTCTCTTTTTTAATTATACCGCCCCCAGTCTATGTGTATTATAGTTATAACTGCTTCGGCCAGATGGTCGAATACAACTTAAAAATGTTTTTTTTTATCTATCAGTAAGTTAACTTTTACTGTTGGATAAGATTAAAATGATGTTTGATTGCTCAAGCCCTCTCCTCAAGCGTATGTAGGGTCTCGGAGTTGAGGTCATCAGCCTTCCAACTCTTAAGGTTGTCAACCAGTTTCAGTGGAAATAATAACTAGCCGCCTTCTTCAGGACGGAGAATCATGCATTCTGAATAGTAATGTGATTTCTTTTAAAGTCTCCACATCATGGAAGGTTAGAGAGTTTCTTTGGGGTTTCCCAAGGGCATTCCAGCTTGTGTCCCGATCCCTGTAGGGTTACAAAAGTGGACAATGGGGGTAGTAATTAAAGGGGTGTAGGAACTAGAGCACTAGGGGAACTACGGTAAACAAGAGATGTGTTACCTGTTGTATCACTTGGTTCTCTCTAGTGATAGTGGTTGCCTTGCTGGTTTCACCAGTGTGATTGGTGACTTCCTGCGTGGACAACCTACAAAAGATATCCTTATTTGTCATATTGTGTACCAATTCTATTGCAGATTCAACAAGTACTTAAAACATACATGTGATTTCTGCATTGGGGTAAAATACCTGTAGGGTTTGGGTCCCCTCCTGCAAGGCTATGTAGATTCTTTATCTAGGTGCTGGCGTCTCTTTTGAGTCCAGTCCTCTTCGTGCTCTGATATAGGAGACCATGTGGGGTCAATTCTTATTGTCCATTCTTCCAATGAAGATCAGGAACAGAACAGAGGTGGAAAAACTCGGGGTTTTCAGGCTCCAAGAGGACGTGGCAGACCCAGAGGATGGTCGCAAGAGCAGTCTTCCAGGGTCACCAGGAATCGCGGAAGAGGCTGGTACGAACAAAACCAACCCCAAGCATAAGACTGAATCCGGACAAGTCCCGGACTGAGTCTTTGGTCGTGAATCTCTCAAACTCGGTACTGACACAAGAACAGTTGAAAGTACTTGAGAAAGGGCTCTCATATGTACCTACAGCACCCCACGACCCTTTTCAAACTAGAATTGAGCTGACTCAGCTCATGAGAAAAACAGTTTGAAACAATAATTCCCCAAAAACACATACGAGGGAGTACGAGATGTCACACAACTACACAACAAATCAACATTCTACCCCCCACATGAAATAACAGCAGAGACATTGACCTTCGAAAAAATCATTCTGAAGAAACTCAAAACCATCGAGAAGGAGGAACATAAATACTTCAACAACATGACTAAGAAGGAGACAATAGCTCTGAACGAACTAAAAACCAATGACGAGATAACGATAAAATCTGCTGACAAAGGGGGTGCAATCGTCGTCATGAATCAAAAGGATTACGACAAGATGGTGAACACTTTGACTGAAGATGACAATACGTACCGGAAATTGGGAAGTGATCCAACAGAAAGATTAAGAAACTTGATCAACCCCATTATAGAAGAAGCAGTGGCAGAAGGCCATATCAGTGCAAAAGAAGCAGACTTTTTGTGTCCTAAAGAACCCAGATGCCCAGCCTTTTACGCACTCCTGAAAATTCACAAAGGGACCTCACCACCACCAGGTAGACCGATAGTGTTGGGTATCGGCTCCATATTGGAACCTCTGTCACAATTCGCTGACTTTTTCTTGCAAAACGAGGTCCTAAAAATGCGATCTTATACTAAGGACACTACAGCAGTCCTTACATACCTTGAAAATCTAAATCTGGCCAATCCAGACATCCTTATTGTAACTATGGACATAGAATCGCTATATTATAGGATTCCCCAACAAGAGACCCTGAGAGTAGTTGAAAGGGTCCTAGTAGAGAAGACAGGGACTTTAGACATGCCCATAAGCCTCATTTTACAATTAGCAGAAATTGCCCTCACCAAGAACTTTTTTCTCAAAGAGGACACATACTATGAACAAATAGCTGGGATAGCTATGGGAGCAACGTTTGCCCCCGCCTTGGTTAACCTCTATGTCGCATCTTTTGAAGAAAAATACATTTATACCGAAAAGAATCCATATTTGAAGAACATTATAAGTTGGCGTCATTATATTGACGACATCCTCATGTTCTTTGAGGGAGATCAAAACACCCTAGCTGACTTCATCACATAGATTGATGGACTGGATCCACTTCTGAAGTTTACTCATTAGGCAAGCAAAACGAAAGCCACGTTCCTTGACCTAACAATTAAAAGAACAGGACAGACCTTCGAAACCTCCGTGTTTTGCAAAGCCACAGACAGGAAGTCCCTCTTAGAATATACCAGCTTCCATCAATGGACCCTCAAGGAGAACCTACCTTTCAGACAATTCCTCCGCTTCAGGCGGAATTGCACTACCAAAACGGAATATGACATACAGGCTAAAAGACTCACATCCAATCTGAGGGAAAGGAACTACCCTAACAAAATTATAAGACAAGCATGCAAGAGGGCCAGAAACATCCCTAGAGAAGTAACCCTCACACAACACGGAAAAAAGAAAAGGGGAGTGGATGTCATCACAGCAGTTTTCTGCCACTCACCTGTTATTAATATTCTCAAAAAAGAAATTCAAAAATCCTGGCACCTTTTGAATATAGACAATAACAACCTACCAGCACCACTTTTTGCCATCAAAAGAAGAAAAAACCTCAGGGACAGCCTAGTACATACATATCAAGAAATAAAACCTTCTGAAACAAATACCCTTCGGAATACACCAAGACCGCTTGGACACGCCCCCTGCGGAAACTGTTCAGTGTGTCAATTCACGAAATGCACCACCACAGTAGACATCGGTTAGAAATACCCGAGGGAACAGAGGACTTTCACAAATTATAACACCTCGAATGTAGTATACTTAATTCACTGTCCATGCAATATGAGATATATCGGAATGACAACAAGAACAATAAAAACTCGGATCTGTGAACACAGATCCAATATCAGGACCAAACGATATAGTGCCCCACTAGTAGAGCACTACATGACAAAGGGTCATTCAGAAAATTAACTTACATGGACTATCCTAGAGAAAGTTACTGTACCAAAAAGAGGCGGCAATTTAGCTGCATTATTATTAAGAAGCGAACAAATGTGAATTTTTAGGCTCCAAAGCCATAAAATGGGTCTGAGTGAAGACATTTGTTGGCAAACACTGGCTGTGCAGTAAGCTGCAGGATCTAGATACACAAGGCGTAACCAGTAACTGAGGGGACTAGCAGCCACTAAGCAATAAGCCACCCATAAAAAACAATGAAGTGAAGTGACTTTATTAGTCCACCCGCTGGAATTCGAAAATGTTACTTCCTATTACACAGCCGTACACAACCCTGTACCAGCAGCCCTCCCCCCCCTTGAATTCAACCTGTTCTGTATTGCATGGTGGGATATCCATGTATCACCTGGACACCAATGCAATACATGTCTCCCCAGCAGTCACTGACATAACATCATATTTGTGACTCCACATACAGAGGGAAACTTGGGTAAAACACTCAATTGGCAGTCTGGCCCCTTCTGGGCCATTAGAGACAGAACCACATTTCCCGGCAAGCCAAGAGCTAAATTGTAGTCCCCGGGACCTACATTTTCCATCACGCTTCGAGTGGAATTGTAGTCCGCAGCTACACATGATAACGCGAGAGTGCGCACACACATACGGGACAAAAGGTTCCAGCACACAACCCGTAGCTATCCACATCAATAACAGCATTGTGGCCGCACCTTTCTTATACACAAACCTTTTTTATACACAAGGATTCATTACATTTTGAGTAATATGGGCTCTCTCTGCCAAAATGGGACCGCAGAATCACACTCCTTCAATAATACCACAACTTCCATCAGCCCTTGGGATATTTGTAGTCCCCTCGCTGCATGTAACCATGCGCATGGGGACACTCCGCCTCAAGGGATTTCCCTTTCAAGAACACTACAATCCCCACCATGCTTGTGGGCAAATGCAGTCTCCCCACCTCACATGATCATGCGAGGCTGCCCGAAGAAATACGGACAAAACACAATATGGCGGCCGCGATTGCCGACTCACTGCAGGCAGTCCGTTGGGGGAGAAAACCAAGAATAAGAAAGGTAAGAAAGAGCAGGGGCACCCCTGGCATATCACGTGGCCAAAAAATTGCTAGCATTTGAAATAGCACACAGATTGATGTAACGTAAGAGCACAGCCACAGTATTCCCTACTTTATCTTGTCACATCAATCTGTAAGGAGTATAGACAATTAGAGGCGCATAGAATGCCATATTACTCATTAGTCCTTCCAATTGTTTATGAATGGCACATTGGTAGAATGGACAATAAGAATTGCTTCGTTTTCTGTGCCTTCCGCTTTGTAATAGAATACGGAGTGGCGGAGTGGCGAAGAGTGGCAGTCTTTCTGCTCACCTCTTTGATTTCGTTTCCTGCGTTGCAGTGTTCATGCCTGGAGGCGTGTCCCTACTACTTCCAACTCTCCTTCATAACGCCATCTCCTCCGCGGAGCGGACGCGGAGTGGCGAAGAGTGGCAGTCTTGCTGCTCACCTCTTTGATTTCGTTTCCTGCGTTGCAGTGTTCACATCTGGAGGCGTGTCCCTACTACTTCCAACTCTCCTTCATAACGCCATCTCCTCCGCGGAGCGGACGCGGAGTGGCGAAGAGTGGCAGTCTTGCTGCTCGCCTCTTTGATTTTGTTTCCTGCGTTGCAGTGTTCACGCCTGGAGGCGTGTCCCTACTACTTCCAACTCTCCTTCATAACGCCATCTTCTCCACGGAGCGGACGCGGAGTGGCGAAGAGTGGCAGCCTTGCTGCTCACCTCTTTGATTTCATTTCCTGCGTTGCAGTGTTCACGCCTGGAGGCGTGTCCCTACTACTTCCAAATCTCCTTCATAACGCCATCTCCTCCGCGTAGCGGACGCGGAGTGGCGAAGAGTGGCAGTCTTGCAGTCCTGCCAGTCATGGCTGTCAGGACTGCCGACTACAACAAGCTCTTGGAACACGAGCTTCAGGCTCAGGACCCGGAAGAAGGGCGTTTGTTACGCAGTGCTCGTGTTTGCGTAACATCATCCACTCACAAACCAGGAACGCGCCCCCCTGAGAAAGATCGTTCACAGCCCTTCAAAAAACAAAAATACACTTGCGCTTGTTAGCTGAAGACAAAACAAGACAAGACAAAATGAATAATCTGCCCCCACCTTTGTCCAATGCCGGTGGTCTGGGGGAGCTGCTGGCCGGGGACCGCGGAGGCTCTGGTGATGACTGTCAGGTGTTTCGTCGGCCCCCCTTGCCTCCTCCTCCTCGCTCCCGCTCCCGGGTTCCTCCAGAGGGAGGGGCGGGCATGGTGAGCTAGAGGGGTGGGGCTCGGGTGTGCCGGCGATGGGAGTCGAATGCCGGCCCAGCGATGGAACCACAGCGAGCAGTGGACTCCGATGTGGAGAGGGCGGCATCGAGGAGCAAGCAGCTGCGACCTTGTCGGTTTCTCGGGACCCCGTGGGGGCGTCTCCCACACGGAATCCCTCATCAGACCCGGAAACAACAGAAGGACCGTCATCTACCAGAACACCTAGGAAAGCGCCCCAAACAGAAATCAAAGAAGGAAATATAGTGCAAATCACTGCCATGATTCACAAACACCCGAAGAAACAAATGTGTGAAAAGCCATCAGCAAAGCCCAAAGTGTTACAAAATCTATCACAGCTTCATGAGGCTGACCCCTTCTTTTCATATCAGGAAAAGGCGCAGGAAAACGACATATTACATATTTCAGTGCTGGAAACTATGAGTAACAAAAAGAAACGATGATGGAGTCAGACGGCATCTCCAAAGAAGGGGAAAAAACCCAGACAAAAGACTAAAGTAAACACAAAGCTAAATACCCAGAAAAAGAAACCACTGATCCAACAGTCTCGGAATAGTGGAAATCCAGGGACAAGAACTATAAAGAAATTCTGGGCACTGGACCCAGGCAAGACCCCAGTAGCCAATCTGGTAACAGACTTCTTTAACGCCTTTGCCCCGCAGACAAGGGGTGCCCAAGAAGATCTCACATATGCTGAGATATTAGAAGCCATAAACTCCTGCCAACCACCTCCAAAATCCAGGAAAACTGATTTCCTCACTAGTACCCCCCTGAAACCTATGACCCCTCACAAGTCACAAACATCATCAACACCTGAGCTCCCGCCATTAGAGACGGGTGCCCCAATGCAGGACTTACTTCTCCTGCCACAAGAACTTGCTCTGGGTGGGGATGTGGACAATCAACAAACCTCCCCAAAAATCCCAGCGACCCAAACTGAAAAGGCCTCAGGCGTGAAACCCCGGGCTTCCAGCTGCCCGGCAGGTAACCTTCAACCAAATGGAGAAAACCTACAGGCCCAGAAAAAGAACCCGCCCGTCCTTCCACCAACTCCCTCAGAGGTCTTATTAAAACCGACCCCTCAAAGCCCCCTCCCACCCTTCGAAAAGGCAGTTGAGCACAAAGCCCTGGTGGTCACTTTATCACCAAAAAACATTGAGCCAAACCACGACTATGGTAACAGAAAGCGGATGGGAGGCCTACCCCATGGGGTGGACTTGAGAGAACCTCAAAGAGGCAGATCAAGTAGGGAGAGGCGGGACTCCATAGACTCTTTCAATAACACCTTTGCAAGAAAGTCAATAACAAATGAGCAAAACCGAAACAAAAATCCATCAGGTGCCCAAAACGACTCTCCGACAAAAAAGAAACTGGATTTCATATCAATCATGTCTGCAGTGTCGATAGCCTTGGCGCCTTTCACAAAGTTATACGAATCCATAAGTGAAAACCTGAAAGACCACACCACCATGCAGGCAATGATGTACACAAAACTGATTTTTTTAGAAGGCTATATTACCGCTTTAGACGAACGTCTAAAAACAAACATTCTACCTCCAAAAGGACAATCGAAAGCAGACCAAGAGAGGTTCACTACTTCCACACAAACACAAAGCTTACCAGCTCCACCAATGAAAACCACTCCAGTGATCAGTGAGCCTCACCCCTCAACTAAAAATGGCGCTGTGATTGATGAACAAAGTGAAGTTATTCACATTAGTGAAGAAACACCACCAAGATCAAACGGAACCCAAATCCAACTTAATGAAACAGAACCACCATCGAGACCAAAGGGAAACCAAACCCAACACAACGAAAAAGATCAGGCTTACCTGATATTCTGCGTACAAAAGGGAATATCACCGGCAAAAATGGACAGGCCAGAATCAGGGTTCACATTGCAGAAGCCAAAGAAGAATCAAACCAAAAAAGGGCCGTCCTTCCACACTCCAGGGTTCCTCCCTCGTCTTCCAGATTCCAAATGATACAGGGGAAAATTATTCCCCAAAAACAGTTGAAGACTTTCTGGCAGACGACCAGCTAATGAACATTAGCGAACACCTGGAGGAGGAACCTACAAGCAGTTTGCCCACCAGAAAAAAACAAGCTGACGAAAAGGCTCCTCCCAGTCTCCTGTCTGACCAACCAAAGAGTCCTCTTTTTCGTACCATGGAAGAACGAAGAAACAGTCTTTACAAGCACTCGGAAACAAACCAAACCAACCCCGGCCATAGGAAAGTATCATTCTCCGCAAGGACAGAGTCTCCTTCGCCAAATCGGGGGACCCCAAATCGGAACCCCGGCACAAACATAGAGAAAGGGGCAGAAATTCTTCCAGGGAAGACCTGCGGCGACTCTCAAGTAAAAAGAGTCCAAAAGAACATCTGACCCGGGAAAAGGATCCCCTACGGAGGGCCCAATATAAATCAAAAACAGAATCTTATCATGACCAACGCAACTTCAACAAAAAGATCGTCTGGTCTCTAAAAATAGAACAACGGCAAGAAAATCGTGATGAAGTAATTCTCAATAGACAAGGAGTCTTAACCCTCTTTGGCTTTATTCCAGCGCTTCGTCAGATCAAATCAGAGGATTTGAAATTAGTGGACCCTTATCATTCAAATAGTAGAGCAAAAACTTACCTGTACATTCCCTCAAAGAAAATACAGTCCCGAATAATTGAAGAAAAAGAGGAACTATCTGAACTTGGTTACAGGGTGACTGAAATTTTGCCATCACCTGTTGAATGCAGAGAAACACAGGAAAATGCCTCAGCAAGGTTTACAAGCATAGAATCTATAAGACGAAAGAGCGAGGACCACTCCTTCAAAAAGAAACCGCCTCAGGAGCAGGAAAATTCTCAAAGAAGAAGTGGGAGGATTTCAACAAGCGGGAAAAATAGGGATACCAGCCCAACTAAAAACCCACAGAAATCAGTGAACAAAGAATCTTTGAAAAAACGAACGCCTATGGTACAGAAAACAAACAACTTAGATCGAACGAAACCATCAGAAATTTCAGAACCAAAAGGGAAATTGCAGGGAATCTGGTCCTGGCTGCCAAAAGCACTCTCAAAAAATCTGAACAAATAGCAATGCGAAGGTCGGCAGAGTCACGTCAACGACATCTTGCAAGCTGACCCGCCTCATATTGAACTAAAACTATGCTCCTGGAATACCCGCGGATATACACATCTGACCCGGAATGATGCCGATTTAGCATCATGTGACGTGATCTGCCTACAAGAAACATGGCTCATTGACCAACCCATCTTGGACGGCTACAACCTAGTTTTGGCTCCTGCAAAAAAGGGCCTACTAGGACGACCATCTTCGAGCCTACTTGTGGCCTGCAGAAATGGTGTAGGCATGAAAATGAAAGAAACTCTGCTGACAAACTTATCCATATTGGCAGTCATTATTGAACTCAAGGGACCAGAAAAGAAGCAAAGAACAGAAAAAGCAATTCTAAATTCTTACTGGAATCCAGCTACCATAGACTCAAAACTTTTCATCCAAATGATGGAAGAAACAATTGATGAAATTCAGTCAACACGCCAGGTCTCATTAATTATGATCTGTGGAGACCTCAACATAACATGCACAAAATCATGTGCGAGAGAGGGAAAAAATCCCAAAATTACAGCTGCGGCACAGAGAGGAAAGCAATGGAGCAAGCTAATGTCCTCACGACATATGTTAAACCTTGACACGGTCTTCAAGGAGAAAGACCGTCTACCGACATGGGAACAGGGAACGTCGAGAGCAACAATTGACTACATCTACGTGTCCCGTCCCTTCCTAGAAATCATAACAACTTTCAAGGTTCGCAAAACAACACCCAGCGACCACAATCAATTAATAACAACCTGGTCAACCAAATTCCAGAGGGCAAAGGAAGATCCCTATGGCGTGGAAGTAAACAACCAGGGAAACCGCCTAAAACTTTCAACCGCGGCTGTAAGGCTGCTCATAGAGAGATACTCTGAAGAGGGTCTGTCAGAAGAAAATCCCGAACCAGACTATGTGCCTCTACTCGTGGCTTTTTCCACAAAAAAGATCGCTCACACCTTTGACACCACACACAAACACAGTTACGATGCCGAGCTGGTCTTATAAAGACAGGAATTCCGAAGAATTAGGTGACAACTGAAGCAAACATCACCCCGTGAACAGGAGAAAAAGCTGTTAGAAGCTTCCAGAAATTACAGAAACTGGACTAAAAATCATCGCTCTCTCCTTTATCAGCAAGATTCAGAAAAAGTTCTGAAAACGATTTGTGGTAATAAAGCCAGAGAATTCTGGGCACTCATAAAATCTACAACCCCGTCGAAAAAAAACTCCACCATTAACTCAATGGGGGAGCAGAAATGGATTGACCATTTTACAACTCTTTTCGAATCTCCATCAAAGGAGGACAACGACTGTGCTGAAAATGACCCCTCGAGTTGGTTATATCTCAATGACCAAGAAGAAATCTTCGAGACTCTAAAAAAACTAAAAAACTCTAGAGCGGTCGGCCCAGATGGGATCTCCAACATGGACCTTAAAAAAAAATCCCACAGACTGGTCAAACCTCTTAAAAAAGATCTTCGCTAGATGTGCACAATCGGAATCCATCCCATCTTCGTGGACTAAAGCGACAATCGTTCCAATTTACAAAAAGGGGGATGTATGTGACCCCTCGAATTTTCGACCAATTGCCCTTCTGGATTGTATCGGAAAGGTTTTCGGGGCCTTATTGTTGAAAAGACTGCAAACTTGGGCAAAACTTGCTCCATGCTACGACAGATTTCAAACAGGCTTCAAGAAAAATGTCGGTACATCGGCTAATATTCTTGTCATCAGCACTCTAAAGAGCAAAGTCCTTGAAGGAAAACCCAGATGTTTCATGGCCTTTGTTGACCTTTCCCAGGCCTTTGACCTGGTAGACAGGTCTTGACTCTGGTCAAAACTTGAAGGATGGAAATGTCCTAAGGAAATTCTCCTGCCGCTAAAAGCACTGCACACAAACACTTCCCTCAGAGTGCGACTAACCCCTCAAGGACAAGTCTCTGCAGAAATCCCCATAAGTAGGGGGGTCAAACAGGGGTACCCTCTTGCCCCTGAGTTATTCCTAGCGTACATGGGCGACTTCGGAGAAACAGAAGATCTCACCAAAACTTTTCCACCAAAATTGGCCAAGGTACAAATTAGCCGGCTCATGTATGCTCATGACCTAGTCCTGTTTGACCAGACCCAGATAGGACTACAGAGACAACTGACTAATCTTCTACACTATACGGTAGAGAATATCCTACAGATCAACAAAGACAAAACAAAAATACTAATTTTGGAAGCAGCTCCCAAAAAATCCGACAAATACAAGTTGTACCTGGAAAACACAGAGATTGAAAGAATAAAAGATTTCAAATAACTGGGTGTGACTTTAGACAGTTCGCGCAATGAAATTGCAATGCAAGAAAGTCTGATACTAAAAACTAAAAAGTTAGCAGCACAAGGCAAAGCCATCGATCTAAAGTTTGGAAAATTTTCGACAATCCCGGTAATTGAATTCTACAAGAGTAAAGTAGTGCCTTCAATTACATACGGAGCAGAAGCTATGCCTCAGATCCCAAAAAAACATTGGACAAAGCTAGAAGGTCTCTTCTGGAAACAGGCATTGTGCTTATCAAACTCAACCTCAATGCTGGCAATCTGACGAGAACTCAGTCTTCTCTCCCTAGCAGGCACGGTAAACATCAACTCAATCTTACTTTACCGAAAGTGCATTTCGCAAGACGTTCAGAACATTTACACAATGATAGGCGAAGAAATGAAAACGGATTCAGTGAAAATGTTGACAAAATGGAGTGAGGAAAATTTAGCCTTACTGACCTCAGTTGCATGTTCTGAAGACGACCTGACCTCAAACCCGGTCAGAGTGTGCAAAAAACTCAAAAATCTCGATTGGTCACACACCGAAGAGGAAGTAACAGCCAACAAACTCCTAGCTCATCTTCCTCCTACCCTGTGCAAAGTGCATGAACTTCAGAGGTACATTAAAACATTCCCAAACAGACCATCTAGGAATTACTTGCTCAGGCTAAGACTGAATCTAATTGAAACCAACGAGATTCATTACATCCGAGGTATCTCAGATACATGCAAATGCCGTTTTTGTGGGGCAGAAAAGGAAACCATACGCCACTTGTTAATGGCCTGCCCAAAGAACCAAACGATAAGATCAGCTTACCTCGACACTTTCCGGGCAAACGGACACTTTGACCCCAACCAAATGTGGCTCAGAATAATCGGTGGTGACAGAACAATGTGGCAAATTGCCCTGGTGTAGATCATCCAAGAAACATTGAAAATGCTAGGCTGAGGCATTTTTGAAAAATACAGGAACAAGCGTTTTTGTAAAGTTCCATTTGGAACATATACAAAATAAATAAATAAATAAATAAATAAATAAATAAATAAGAATTGACCCCACATGGTCTCCTCTCCACAGCATCACCCTATATCAGAACACGAAGAGGACTGGACTCAATAGAGATGCCAGCACCTAGATAAAAAATCTACATAGCCTGACAGGAGGGGACCCAAACCCTACAGGTATTTTACCCCAACGCAGAAATTACATGTATGTTTTAAGTACTTGTTGAATCTGCAATGGAATTGGTACACAATATGACAAATAAGGATATCTTTTGTAGGTTGTCCACGCAGGAAGTCACCAAGCACACAGGTGAAACCAGCAAGGCAACCACTATCACTAGAGAGAACCAAGTGATACAACAGGTAACACATCTCTTGTTTACCGTAGTTCCCCTAGTACTCTAGTTCCTACACCCCTTTAATTACTACACCACCATTGTCCACTTTTGTAACCCTACAGGGATCGGGACACAAGCTGGATTGCCCGTGGGAAACCTGGAAGAAACTCTCCAACCTTCCATGATGTGGAGACTTTAGAAGAAATCACATTGCTATTGAGAATGCAAGATTCTCCGTCCTGAAGAAGGCGGCTTGTTATTATTTCCGCTAAAACTGGTTGACAACCTTAAGAGTTGGAAGGCTGATGACCTCAACTCCGAGACCCTGCATAGGCTTGAGGAGAGAGCTTGAGCAATCAAAAATCATTTTAAACTTATCCAACAGTAAAAGTTAACTTACTGATAAAAAAAAAACATTTTAAAGTTGTATTCGACCATCTGGCCGAAGCAGTTATAACTATAAGACACATAGGCCCTCATTACAAGTTATGCCGGTAGCCATGCCGCAATTTGCGGCATGGCTGCCGGCAAAACCGCATCCGTGTCCGTGTCCTCGGAATGAGGACCTACCGGACCATTCCGAGTCCGGATGGCCCGGTAATTCCTCACTCGAGGACACGGACACGGTTCATCCCCATTCCCATTTCAGCCCCCATAGGGCTGAATGGGAATGGGAGAGGGAGTAAACAACGGGCCATTACGAGATGGCCCGTTGTTTGCTCCCTCTTCCCCTCGCGGGACCCGGTATGCACGCCTGGTTTTCCCAGGCATGCTTAACGTGTCCCGCGAGGGGAACTTGTAATGTGGCGGAACTGGTTGAATGGCGTCGCAGCCTTTTACGGCGCCGTTTAACCCGTTCCGCCAGGGTCGTAATGAGGCCCATAGACTGGGGCGGTATAATTAAAAAAGGGAACCGACCACCAAGAAACGTGATCTGAATGTCACCTGGCCTAGTAGGATCGTTGTCTGTCATCCCTCTGTTCCCCCTCCCTTGTCTCGTCGCGCCTTGAAACACTTGTTTATAGGCGCGTTATAAATGCCATATCATATCACATCATATTTAGATCCTGTACTAGTGCATATAATTTCTTCGCTAGTGGTACATCCCAGGGTATCCCTGTTCTTTTTAGTTAATTTCTTTTTGGTACTTTTGGAGTTTGTGTTGTTTGGGGCCATTTTTCGTAGCCTATCATGGTTATTTCTCTTTCTACAGGATCACTTACGTCTTCCAAAGGTATCAAGGGCATCGCCATTACCCGAAGGCGTTGGTATTATTGACTGAAAGGTATTACTGATCACAATGGGGGAAGAAATTAAATTCCATGCTTTTCCAGTAAATCATCATTCTGTAAATAACTGCATGGGAGCAATAGTCAGATCTGTGATGTTCTTGTAGCTATTTTCCAGGATTATGTCAGTGATTTCTACCACCACCGAATTTAAGTCTCTGTACTCTTTCATTAAAGCAGAACAGAGGCCAAGTACTGATTCGAGGGTGACGGCAATAGAATCCAATTTAGTGACCTGATTCACGGGGTTGGCAAGTGATGAGAAAGAGTCATTAAATGAAACACCATCACAGCTCGAAACAGAAGTGTCGACAGTAATACGCTCTAAATCCAGAGATATAGATAGATTGGTGCCAATATTATCACTATGATCAGGAATGGTATTACTAATTTTAATAAGCGACGATGGTATTCCTAGAGAATCATGCCGCAAATCATAACAAAGGTTAAGGAGAGAGATGTTGTCTACCTCTAATGATGCATCATTATAGATGGCTTGCACTGATTCTGCTGCAGCAGGGGGAATGGAGGTCCCTTCTGTAAGGAAGGCATGGTATCGAAGTAAGACAGACACAAGTGACCACAGTTCAAGGGTGTTTATTGAACTTTGAAAGGGGTGTGATAAACGCCTATTTAAACCTAAATCTAAGATGGGAACAAGCTACGACCATCAAATAATAAAGAATGCAGTCCTAGTGGAGTCTTGTCAAAATAAACAGACCTACGATAAAAAACCTCTTGCTAATCCTTACCGCTAATTTACAAATAGTGTGGGGGAATGTTCATGAAAAAGTGTTCACAAAATGAGAAGTCAGGATGCTCGGCCCGTAGGCCTCCCTTCTCCACGTTTTCAGCATGGGGCAAGGCAGTTCACTCTAGACAAGCATACACTCTGGCTTTCTTGACACGAGGATACAGTTCCAATTCCTGCATCAGGTCCACCACGTCACTGCGACTCGACGAATGCCTTCCGCGAAACTCAGGTCCGGGCCTGGACAGCCACCAAAAAAGGGAGCAGAACACGTGGAATGAGGAAGAACATGTGAAAATGTGGGCGTTAGGAGGTATGTTCCACCGTCAAAGAATCACACCAGCCATACGTGCGCAAAACAAACATATGGAATTGAAAAGGGAATGTCGCTTTGTGAAAAAGCTCGGACAAATCCTGAAACACCTATGCCACACGATAGCAGGCGTAAACGCCAAAGTGCACACTAACAAATGCATAAAAAGCATGCGCGCACAACAAACGCATGGATAAAGCTATGATGAATGCACCATTTGTTGCAGCAATCATCCAGGAACACTGCAGGAGGAGGAGGAGGAAGATGGCCAGGGCCTGGATCTTCCACCCTCAGACCAGCCTTTTAGGGATACCTGATGACCAAGGCTATGGCAGGTATAGGTTCCCCCATATCATCCTAGACCTGGTCAGGGAGTGGGAAGATGACCTCACATCACCAACCATGTGCTCCCAAGCACTGAGCCCCTTGAAAAAGTGTTAGGGAAAAATCTCCAAATGTGCTAATTTCCCTTACCTTTTGAGACCCCCAGCAACTTTACTGGATTTCTAGGATTTGATTTTTTACCTGGGAAGAGTGTGAGCCTTTTTTTCCCCACTCTTCCATGTATTTTGTTTGTCTTTTACTTTTGTGTTCTTTCGTAATGGAGTTTTTAAAACAAACACCATGGCCTCATCTTTTTCTGTGTGTCACACAGCACCTTCAGTGCAGTGGCACAAGGGTGTCTTTCAGACTCCCCAAGGTTTAAATACCTTTCCTGGGACTGACTACTGTCTCCCAGGGCATGCAAAGTTAAATTGACTTTACTAGTCTCTTTAAATTTACTGACCCAGCACACCCTATCTTACTATAGAGTGCGTGCTGGAGGGGTTGCTTAGCTTCCCCTGAGTCAAAACACTAAAGTAACAGTACAATGTTACCTTTTCCTATTTTAAATGGCTGTGGCAGTGGTTTAGATCAACTACAGTGATTTTTCGCGACCGCTAACAACGGTAGCTCAAAATCAGGGGTAGCCATGTTTTTCAATATTGCACCCCAGACCTATCCATAAAATCAGAACCCGGTCATCTTTTTTCGCCATTTCTTTTAGGAAAAGTCCTTCTTGTGTTTGTCTCTGTGTGCCAAACCAGGTTTGGTCCCTTTGTTCATGCCCTTTGGCGTGCTTCTGTACTGAAGCCCTCCTCTGGTGCCAGAGTGTCTGGGGTGGACAGGATGTGAGGCAGGTGCCCAAAACTCCCTGTGCTTTGTGTCCTAGGAGACCTGAATGCACTCTGGTGTGATTAGCAGGCTGGCTGTCCAGCAAGGACAGCCACCCTGCTGGGTGAGTGGCAGCTAGCCTGGAATGAATGGGAGAAAACTGTTTAAAAGCAGGTCTCTGGGACTTGGAAAGCAGAGTCGACCACTGGAACGAAAGAACGAAGAGGAGAGGAAGGAAGAGGACTGCTGCAACTCCTGGACGACCGGTGAAGCCCTGCTCCAGGTCCGAATTGCCTGAAACTCTGACGACAGAGAAGCCCTTCAAGGTTAACTTCTTCCCTTGAGTTTGGTGGGAACAACCAACTCGCAAGCCACCTGGACACTGTCCTATTTTGGTCGAATTTTCTTCAGAGTGCTGTTGAAAACCGGGTAGCCAGAGGGAAGGAAACCAGGGGGACTTTAAGGCACTCACACCATAAGGAACCTCCCGACATCCTCCTTCTTGTCCCCATGACTGAAGCTCAGGAACAGCGAGATCTGCTCGAACTGCGAGGGACAACTGCCTCAGTTACAGCTTTCTTCATTTAAAAGGAACTGCGCGAACGTGGTCTGGAAATCTTTTCGGCCATCGAGAAAGTGCGTGAAACTTTCCTCAACTACGAATGCTTGTCCTTCCCTAAACATTCGTCATACTTTTCGCCTAGCCAAATCCTTTAAAAATCTGTGTAACCGTTACATACCAGAACTGTGCTATCCTATACAAGAGACTCTGAACCATTGACTTTGGCCCAGGCCTATTGAGAAGAATTGCTAGTTGTATTTAACTGAAAACCTTTGTCCTGCTTATGAATTTGGGTTTTCTATTCTTATAACCTTGTATTTTCCTCCCTTTATTAAGTATCTGAAGTGCCATTTTGCTCACACTTAATTTTTGAGCTAAACTTGTTCATTTACTTACTGGTTGGATTTTTGTGGTGTATTAGTGTGTGATATTGAGCTGCTTTCAATATGCCGCCCCAGATCTATCTGTAAAAACAGACTCCAGTCATCTTTTTTTGACATTTCTTTTAGGAAAAGTCCTTCTTGAGTTTGTCTCTTCGTGCCAAACCAGGTTTGGTCCCTTTGTTCGTGCCCTTTGGCGTGCTTCTGTACTGAAGCCCACCTCTGGTGCCAGAGTGTCTGAGGTGGACAGGATGTGAGGCAGGTGCCCAAGACTCCCTGTGCTAGTCTAGCCTGGAATGAATGGGAGAAAACTGTTTAAAAGCAGGTCTCTGGGTCTTGGAAAGCAGAGTCGACCACTGGAACGAAAGAACCGACGAGGAGAGGAAGGAAGAGGACTGCTGCAACTCCTGGACGACCGGTGAAGCCCTGCTCCAGGTCTGAATTGGCTGAAACTCTGACGACAGAGAAACTTTCTTCAACTACGAAGGCTTGTCCTTCCCTAAACATTCATCAAACCTTTCACTTTTGCTTTATTAAGTATCTGAAGTGCCATTTTGCGCACACTTCATTTTTGAGCTAAACTTGTTCATTTACTTACCGGTTGGATTTTTGTGATGTATTAGTGCGTGATATTGAGCTGCTTGTGCTAGTGTAATGTTTTATAAATGATTTAGTAAATAAATGTATATTATTTTACTAAGAAACCTTGAGTAAGTGTTTACTTGAATCACTGTATTGGTTGGTCCTTTGTGTAACTTGTTCTACTGCTCACTTTAAAACTCTTGAGATAAGTCTGGCTGCTCAGTCATCGCTGCCACTTTACTGTGTAGTACAGGCTTGTACCAAAGGTAAAATTGTGCTTACACTTGTTGTCCTAATTACCTGTAGTGTTCCCAAAGGGTACTGCAGGTGATTCTGCCTAACAAAAAGGTGCTCCTTTCTCTGCATTTTTTGGCCACTTGGTCATTCCAGCGGACCACCGCCATAGCAGGTGACATCTCCCAGGCCACGCAGTCTTGCTGCTTACACCAGGTGTTGCCAATCATAATTGCACACCCTTCTGTCCGCCAGCATATCTATATGCCCAGAACACCGGCAGAAAGGCAAGCAATGGTCCATGATTTTTATGGGGTGGCTATTGATTGCACCCATGTTGCTCTACGTCGACCTAGAGCAGCAGAGCACATCTACAGAAACATTGGCACTCCATCAATGTTCAGGTTGTGTGTGATGCCAAGGGCATCATTACTGAAGTTTATGCCAACTATCCTGCTAGCACACATGATAGTTACATCTTCAGGATGTCCTTGCTACACTGGACCCCGGAAGCTGGGAAGCATGGCAACACAAGACTCATTGGTGAGTATGAATGGCTATGTACATGCATGCATGTCGCTCACAGACCCATAGACACTGTCAAAAAATGACAATGACAACTCTTCTCACATCTATGGGGGACAGTGCCTACCCTCTTAGCACATACATGATGGCGCCCATACGCTACCCCAAAACACTCGCCGAGGTAAGGTACAACACTGCCCAAATTGCAACTCGGGGCATAGAGGACCGTACTTCTGGAGTGCTCAAGTCACGTCTCTGCTCCCTTCACCACTCTGGTGGTGTGTTGCTATATGCACCACAAGTAGTCTGCAGGGTAATTGTGGCAGCATGGGTCCTGCACAATGATGCAACACAGTGTGGCATCCCGGTAGACATGGTGGTGGCACACAATCCACACCCACAGGCACTCCGCTTGCATATGGCTGGGCAAAGGGCACGTGGAGAGACTGCACATACCCAGCTTGTGCAATCTTTTTTCACCTAATATCCTTCCCCTACGGATCGCACATGATCCCGCAAAATCGCAGGTGCCATTCAATGATGACAATGGGCCAATCCACTGTGCCCACAAAACCGCCCTGAGAAACTGCCATTGGAAGTGAAAATTTGTGTGCATCCAATAAAAAGACATTCCATTTTGTGTTTCCAAAAGAAACACATTGAAGAGGGAGGACACCACTATCCCCATGCCAACCATTTGCGGAAATCACCCCTTTAGCACTAAAACCATGCCATACGGCTAACTAACATACATATCAAATCGGTAATCAGCGATAAATCCAGAAAACAATTCAACATCATGCCTTAGCTGCAAGCCACACATGGCCTCAAAAAATAACATGACCACGGAATACAAGAAGCACAATGGCATATTGCTGCACACATGTCCTAGAATATGCATGATGTGCACAAACAAAAGCATGCAGTAACGATCCACATGTGACTGAATTTGGCAACATGAACACAATAAACCCATCCCAAAATAACAAATGACAAAGAGGTAATTGACATTTGTGACAAAGAGGGGGACACACCATATTGGCCACATCCAGACATGCAATTGTCCCCTGAGCATGCATTCGACAGTCAGAATTCATCCAAGGAAATAGCCATCATTTCCTGACGGAACGATCAGCAGACAATGAAAAATATGAAACAGAGTGCAGCCAACACACCCATGCACCCAAAAACTCAAGACCCACATGCCCCCCTCAGTGACATACAACACATGCAAACAACCACTCACAAGACAACCATCAACATGTGTCCCAGCACACATGCAACAATACCTGCACACTGCATGCAATTCAAACACACAAAACACACACACTGAGAAACAACAACAACCCTCACACTGCCTGACCCCGTGAATGACATGCAGCAAATGTGCATGTCACATATCCCCATTGACAAGATGATGGCACATACACAACACATGCACCAGTCAACATGCTGCATGAAAATGATAAGACATCAGATATGCAGATAATTGAGCCCCCAAAAGAGCAGGGACACACCTGGAATAGAAGCAATGACATAACAAGGCATGCCACCACCAGCGTTGTATTGGGAGAGTGCAGTGAACACAGTCATGGGACCCCATGATGCAAAGCACAAGAAGGCCAGTAAACAAATACTCACCTCTTGCACTGCAGGCAGGACCATGCTTGAGGCAGCATTTCACGGAGGTCGGTGTCAGACTGGAAGGCTGTGCACAGAGGCAACTGCTATGGAAGACATAAGCAGACATAACAAGAAAGGCCCACGCAGTTGGAACTCCCACGATTAGGAATCTGAAACCTGTGGCCCCACCAATCCATATAAACAACACCATGCACAGACCCATGACCAGAACCACGCCATGTGACACATGCATCCAGTACTGTTGCCCCACAAGACAAGTCAATCCCAAGTGATTGCACACCATACAAGACTCCCAGACAAGCACCACACAAATGCCCTTCAGTTACTTGCACAGGGTACCCATTTGCCTTGCATACGATGCAACCCACCAGGAGACATACCCTAAATGCAATGACATGCATATCAACAACAGGAAGAACATGCACATACATGACAACACATGAATGGAGCATGACAATATGCTGAGACCAGGGAAAGAAAGTGTCCACGGGCTGTGGATCACTCGCGTCCCCTGCACACTCAGGTTAATGCCACAGGCAATCAATTAGTTCAAGCATGTAGTTATGTAATAACCATGGAGATCTAATTCCATAATATATTAAAATAATGAAGTTGGAACTGCTTTTTAAGCAGGAGAAGATAAGTCAAGGTTTTTGTAGTATAAGGCTAATTTGCCAAAAAGAATTATTATTGTGAATAATTAGGTGGTAATTTCCTATTTTACCTATATTACAAATAATAATATGATCATTTAATTATCGATTTAAACAAACGGATGTCAAATTTATTAATACATGCCAGCCTATATTCAGCAATATTACCAATTGTTGATCATCATATAGTAACATGTCTTATACTAGAGAAAAAAGAGATTCCATTCCTATACTCTCTAAAATATTCCAGCCAAAGCCATCAAATCACCCGGTTTATCAGAAAGAATTGGAGGATAATACAATTGGATCCGCAACTTAAGGACCTTTTTCCAGAACCACCACTGCAGATCTGCCCGTCGCCCCCGGATGTTGGCCTCCATACGCAGCCTGTGGGAGAGGCATGTGGACTGCATGACCTGCAGCTGTTGCTCCACCTGTGTTGCTGGGGCCATCACGGAAGTGGCCACCCTATCCATGCCCTCAGCCAAACTCTCAAAGGCAGCACCCTTTTCGGTGTGCGGAATCCAACATCTGCTGCTCCCACTCTGCCCAGCATGCACACGTCCCCCACGTGTGCGGGGCCCACTCCTGCCTGATGCAAGGGAGCATGGCCCTTGCTGTGATGCCTCTGTCCTTGACTGTGGGACTGCAACACTCCCTTGGACATCTGTCCCAGGGCCAGAAACCAATACATGGAAGGGTGGCCTTGCAGCCGTAACCACCACAGCCAGGCGTGCCACCACTGACTGGCCTTGTGAAGGCACCTGACCCCCTGTAGACTCTCGGGCCCCAACTGTTCCACCCATTGTTGCAATCACCTCCACCAGCATTGAGTACTGCACATCCGGTTCAGCATCAGAGCCAGAGTCCAAAGAGTCAGATGTGTCTGCAGCACAAGTGTGTTCTCACGGCCTGCCATGCCACCTCCTCCACTGGTGGTCTGAAGCAACACAGACTCTTCTGCCACGCCACATCCTCCACTGGTGGTCTGACGCACCACAGACTCTTCTTCATCCTCCTCCGCTGCATCTGGTACATCCTCACCTGCACATGGACAGAAAAAAAACATGTGGAGTCATGTGCAACGTGTCTACAGTAAACATGTGTATACATTGCTGTCATGCAACAAAATGCAGGGCATGTTGCCATAAGAAATACAGCATCTGCACACTATGGACAATAAGCTACCTGAGCATGGCATATGCAGACTGGCAACAAAATTCCCTGCTGGAGGCCATGCTGCCAGTGAACACATTGCCAACCAACTGGGTCGGTAAGAAGCACATTATGGCCCATGGTACCGCAAACTGTTTACTAATACCAGTGGAATGGTCATGGACATGTGCCTCTGTGATGTGCAATTAAATCACATGGCAACAGGCTGACACACATATTCACATCCAAGTCTGCATCCATCACATGCCAGACCAGTGTTGTCTTGGTACAGTAACTGTACACAATGGGAATATGCCGTAAGTCTGGGGAAAAGGAAATAGTCCCAGGTGATGTAAGAGTATGCCTAGGCAAGGTCTGTGAAGTGAAGAGAGCAAGTCAATGGAGTTGTAGATAGGAACAAGGCAAGTAACCCACAAGAAGGAACAGGGCATGGACCCATAGAGTGTGGGCTAATTGTGGGAGGGTAACATGGACCAGGCCTCACAATGATTTGCCTCAGGAGTCATTGCCATTGGGGCAGAGGGGAGGTGCATAGTCTGGACATATGCACACTCACTCAGGGCGTGCCATAAGGCGTGTTGGGTGTCATACTCGATGTTCGATGTGGCATGGCAGCACATAGGTACATTTGTGAAAAAAGATTCAATACCCTGCATGGCATGAAGTGTAACTAGGATTTTGGACACATGCACACGTCTAGCAGAGCAGAGTCACTCACATCAAGGATGCATCAAACAACTGTGATTGTTGTGGTATCATGTTGCAGATGTTGGAGCGCATGCTAGTGGGGGATGAGTACTGTCACATGGATATGTTCAACTGATGTATAACACATGGTTTGTATCCACTCGTGTGTACACTGGACAGGAGTCAGTACTCCACATGACATGGTTCACCCGGGGCAGTCATTCCAATGCAGCCAGATGGGCATCATAATTATACATCTTGGTAATGCATTACTTCACATACTCAGGATGCACAATATTGGTCATTCACCGGACATGTCCGCCTAATTTTCCAGGCCTCCCATGCCTTGCACCTGCTCCAGTAGAATGCATTGGCTCAAAGCCTCTTCATGCTCGGTCAGCTCCTCCTCCTTTTGTGACCACTCTCCAGTTGTCAGAGCAGAAGCCTGGTTGGCACCCAGCTTGGACTTGGTGTGACGGGTGAGTTCATTGCAGCGCTTCACTACCTGTGCAGCAGTGCACTTCCCAAACCCTAAGGCGTTGATCTCATCCATGACATGCTGCCAATGCCCCATACGCTGAGCAATTGTATGTGTGCTCCCCGGATGCTGGCACAAGTCACAGTGGTGAATGGTCACGTAGTCCATGAGGATCCGGAGTTCTTCATCATGGAAGTTCTTCTTCCTCAATGTGCCAGTGTCCTGTGCCATGTCATGGTGTCAGCCTGTTCCTGCTGTGCAGACTTTGCCTTCTTCCCACAAGGTGTTGGTGCCATCCCTGTGTGGTGGGGGCCACTTTGGGGTCAAGATGCCAGATCACAACTGGCCTGGGGCATGGCATGACCCTGTGGGACTGGGGCAGCTGCTTCCACAGCACGTCTCTTACCCTTTTGGGCTGGGGCAGCTACTTCCACAGCACGTCCTGGTACCCTTGGGGCGGGGACAGCTGCTTCCACAGATCGTCTCTGACCCCGGCCTTGTCTGACCCCTTTCCCTCTTGGGGCCTTTCCACTCATGTTCCAGGTGTAACGAAAATATGGATGGCACCAAGTAATTGTCCTGGGCAATATGAGTGAAGGGGCAGACTACATGATGGCAGACGTAGTTCTGTGGTCCAGCAAGGCTCAAATGTACCCCAGGTGTGGATAGTACGGTACGCGTAACGCACAAGAACCCCTAAAAAATAAAACGTTGCGTATGCGATACCAGGATAGCTTCTGAAATAAGAAAAAATCGGTACGCGATACGCAGTGCATCCAACAACACAAAAAATACGTACCGAACCCCGGAAAGCTACAAGAAATGTATAAATAGTGTTATGCAATACACAGGGGCACCCAGAGATGAAACAAATGCGTATGCGACTCACTGTTAGCCTTGCAAAAATCAAAAGTATATGCACTTATGCGCAGAGGCAAATCCCCCCAACAGAAAATGGGTACGCAATACCTGAAGGGAATGATTCTGTATCAAATATAACACCATACAAATGTGGTTTGTAACCTCGACCTTCATGCCCACGACTTGTGATGCGTGTCGCGTGACTTATATGGATTTATCAATGACGTGAACAAGTAGACTTCCATGTAGGTGCACAGAGTCTAGGCTCGCAGGACATAGCTTACGCCTATCCCATCATGAGACAAGGGCCTTTACTATGCTGCCGGCAACTTGGTTTGTGTGACACACACCACGGTACCTCCTCCCCACACTGCTGCTTCTCTTGCCTCCTCTGGTCCTGCTTTGCCCCATTCCACCCTATAGTGCTGCTGCATGCTCGGTGTGAGCGCCTGCCTGCAACCTGCAATGTCTACTTGTGCCAGCTGCCACACCTTATCCTGGAATCCTGTGTTGGCCCTGCAACCACCTCCACTGTACTTCAGGGACATCCACCCCTGCAACGACCCCAGTTGCTCCATGACTCTCATCCAGGACCCAAGAGGCCCATACCTGCCTCGGGGGTGCCATGTCTGCCCCATCTGCGTCATCTGGCGAGGGCAGCACCCCCACATCGAAGCAGAGGGCACCCAACTTCACTGACATCAAAGTTGGGATCCTGGTGGATCGGGTCCTTGACGGCTCTGATGCCCTCTAAAACCCAGTGACGCAGCTGGGCTCCGACGCAAGGCTGAGGATCTGGGATGAGATCACGACTGCCATCAATGCGAACGGGGTGGCAGTTCACACCAGGGACCGGGTGAGGAAACGTTGGGACGATCTTAAGACCTGCAGCCATATCAAGGTATTGGCAGCCCTCGAGACGGAACCCACTGTGGAGGTGCACTGTGCAAGCTACCACCGATTCCACTGGACACAGCTGAGGGTAATTGAGAGGTTCTACCTGGACCTCCACTCCCAGCACTTGGCCTGGAAGAGACGTTTGATTGATGCTGGTGAGTACCCATGTGGGATTATGCCCTACGGCATATGTGTGGAATGCATGTTTGCAGGTGCAACATCCTGTTTGTGTCTTGTGTGTGTTGTGAGTTGCAGCTGATTGACATCTCACGCCAATGGTAGACATTTGTTGTGTGTGACATTGTATAGTAGCCATTGCGTGTCCATTGGTGTATGACGCAGCCATGACTTGTTGTTGGTCACATGCGAGTGTGTGCATGGTGTAGTTGCTTGGATATGGCAGACGTGGACTGGATGGTTTGTGTGCATGTGAGTGACATGCATGATGTCCAAGTCTATAAGTGGGAGTGCTGGCAGTGCTGGATAGGAGGATGTGCAGTGCACCGTGGAGGGCACTGACCAGCCTCCTGTCCCTGGTCCATCTGATACAGCAGGGATCAACTTCGTTGATACCTCCACCCAGGCCAGGCCCCCTTTGGGGCCAAGATGGTAACCCCAGAGCTTTTGCATGTCGGGCTGACTGGGATTGCGAGTCGGGTTGGCGTGATCCATGATATTTAGGAAAAATTCTCTTTGCTGCACCTTTCCTTCCATCTTTATGGAACCCCTAAACTTTTTGCTTTTATTTTTGAATCTGACCTGCACTTTTTGCAGTACAGTGAAGCCTTAAGCTTTACTGCACTGGCCTTTGCTTACATGTTATGGGGAAAATTATATGTCCTTAAGGCTATCAGTACTGGGAAACAGTGTTTCCCTTAGTCTTGTTACTATGTTGCAACTTGTGGTTACTTTTGTTTCACTCGTGGTAACTTTTTATCATTGCACAAAGCAGCTTACACTGCAGTGTAATGGGGTGCATTTTTTTCGCCCTAGACTAGCACTCAAAGGTGGTTACTCTAGATGTGCTTAAAAGATGGGATGGTGGCAGCAGTGACTTTCCCCACTTTTTGGGGAATTTCGTTTTAGCTTTACCGCGTTTACCACGTTTGGTTACTGACTGTGGCTACTGGTCAAACATGGTTGTGCCACGAGGTTTATCACCCATTCTTTTTGCATCTTGTAGTTTAGCCTTCTTCTTGGCCTCAGAGTGCTGGAAGATCCTTATTAGGACTTCCAGTGCCCGGGAAAGCCACAGCTTTCGGCGGGCTACTGGAGGGCTTTGTGTGTTTGACAGGCAGGATGTGGGCTGGGTTGTCTGACCCTAATCCACATCCTGGTTTCCGTGTATCTGTGTGTCTGAGTGGTACGCATGAGTGTTCCTGCCAGTGGTCCTGATTGGACCACTGTGGGGTGTGTGTGGGCTAGTTCTGCGATTGGCTGGTGGGAGTTTCGACTCCTACCTGGCTTTTAGGATAAGAAGAGGACCCCTGCATGCATTCTTGAGAGATCCTGTAGAAACCTGAAGGAGCCAAGTATCCTGTCCATCTGAGAAGACCCACAAAGAAACCTGAAACCTGACTGAAGGAGGCCTGGCAACCGACTTATGCTGCAGCTCTGGTAGAGCCCTGTCTTGCTCGTGATCTTCAGTAGGCCTGCGAAGGTGCTACAACCCCTGGAGTGGAGGGACCATCCATTTGCACAGCACAAAAATCGCCTTCGGAAGTGCCCAGGAATTGTCCTGTGACTGACCTGCTTTGTTTTTGGGCTACTGGGTTACTTGGCACACCCTCGGCCTCCACTGCAACCACATCCTCGGCTAAATTCCGGCATCCTAGCACCAAGAGGACCCGAGAAAGAATGGAAAGTCTGACCGCGGCTACTGAGTCCTGTTGCATCGCTGTGCACGGCATGCACCATCCGAAACCTTATTTTCCGACACGAGTCCAGTCCCTAGAGGTGTGCTGCATCATTTGTTTTTGCATTCTTTGACCGAGAGTCCTTGCACCAGCAAAAGATCAAAACCGGAGTCAGTCTCGAACCTGCAACCCCTGAAAATCAAGGATCGCGGATTCTGTCGGGAAAAGCAAGCCAGGGCACCCTTCCTTTGTCCTACAAAGACTTGGGAAGATTTGGAGTAAGGGGGTATGTTACAGAACTTTTAACCTACCCCTATACTCCCATTATAGGTCAATGGGCTTATAATAATCCTATTTCCTATACTATTGGCTTTGCCATTACTTGCCTTGCCAAGACTTCTGACTGTTGGGGGTAAGGGCACTTGTCTACAAAGAAGCCTAACTCTAAGAATCCACCACTGGACCCCAGAGACCCTACCTACATTCGTTCTTACATCCTACGTTCTGTGGAACTGTATCCTGAACAATAGGGCACAATGCCCCAGACAATTTAGGGTTGGACAATTTTAGCTAGGGATAATCTCTGTGGACCTTTTTGTGTATGATACTTGCCTATTCATTCCTTTGCAGGAGTATTTTGATTTGTATTGTGCATTTGAACCTGTGAATGTATGTATGTATTTATTTTGATGTTATTGGTTGGTAAGTCTACCTGCTTGTATTCATTTTCTTATAGTGTGTTTTGGACATAATAAATAACTGTATTTTTATACATCCTGTCTAAGTGCAATTTGTGACTCCCATTGTGTGACCTCATTGTGGACCCTTTACACTCTCACCTCTCTGAAGAACTTAGCCTAGACCGACTGTCACTGCTACCTAAACTGGTTTGGATACAGCTTCGCAGAGTTACTTGTGCATGGTGCTTCCACAGTAGAACTGCTGCTGTATTCAGCAGTCCTGTTGCTGTGCCACTGGTTGTGATTTGCCACAGACTTCTGTGATGTTCATACAGCATCAGCATCAGTACACACAGTTTGTGGGTATATGGGTGGGTATGTGGCTAGTGTGTTTGATATTGGTGGCAGGGCAGTCAAGTTGTGGCAAGTTGTCATTGCATTTTGTAGTGGTAGGGGGGGTGGAGCAGTGTCAGGCTGTGTTGCTGAGGGTCTGGAGGGTGGTGTCAGTACTTGAGGGGGCTGCTTGTGGGTGGTGTCGGAGGCTAAGGGCCTGGGAAGGTGTCATTATTTGAGGGGGCTGTCTGGAGGTGGTGTCGGAGGTGAGGGGGCAGGGGGGTGTAGGGATTGCCTGTGGGTGGCGTCAGAGGTGAGTGGGTTGGGGTGGTGTCAGTATTTGAGGGGGCTGCCTGTGGGTGGTGTCAGAGGTGAGTGGGCTGGGGGTGGTGTCAGTACTTGAGGGGGCTGCCTGTGGGTGGTGTCAGAGGTGAGGGGAATGGGGGTGATGTCAGTACTTGAGGGGGCTGCCTTTGGGAAATGTCAGAGGTGAAGGGGCTGGGGGGCTGGGGGGTGGTGTCAGTACTTGAGGGGGCTGATTGGGGTGGTGTTGAAGGTGAGGGGGATCGGGGGTGGTGTGGGGGCTGCCTGTGGGTGTTGTTGGAGGTGAAAGGGCTGGGGGGGTGGTGTCAGTACTTGAGGGGGCTGCCTGTGGGTGGTGTCAGATGTGAAGGGGATGAGGTGGTGGCAGTACTTGAGGGGGCTGCCTAGGGCTGGTGTCAGAGGTGAGGGGGCTGGGAGTGGTGTGGGGGTTGCCTGTGGGTGGTGTCAGATGTGAGTTGGTTGGGGGTGCTGTCAGTACTTGAGGGGGCTGCCTGTGGGTGGTGTCAGAGGTGAGGGGGCTGGGAGTGGTGTGGTGATTGCCTGTGGGTGGTGTCAGATGTGAGTTGGTTGGGGGTGCTGTCAGTACTTGAGGGGGCTGCCTGTGGGTGGTGTCAGAGGTGAAGGGGCTTGGGGTGGTGTCAGTACTTGAGAGGGCTGCCTTGGGTAGTGTGGGGGCTGCCTGGTGTGCAGTTGGGTGTGGGCTGGCACTTCGTGTGTGGTGGGAGTAGGGGGGATGGTTTGCAGGGCTGTAGACATTCGTTGGTGTGTCCTCGAGCAGAGTAGCTGGGGTGCAGCCTGGGCTTGTGAGGTGAGACGTGCAATTTCGCAGGGGTGTAGTCTGGACTTGCGAGGTGAGGCACGCAATTTCTCTGGGGTGCTGCCTTCACTTATGAGCGAGGGCCGGGCTTTCGCAGGGGTGCCGCGTGGGCTTGCGAGTGAGGGTGCGCCTTCTCGAGGGGCACTGGATGGTGGGTCAGGGGTGGACGTGGCAGGTTGTGCTTGGTTTTGGATTTTGCTTGCTTTTCGGTGCGCTTGGGGCATGTTTTGGGAATTCCCTGTGCTGCTTGTTTTTACTTGCATGACGGCTATGAAAGCGTCTTTGGATCCATGAATACGATGTGTGCGCATTTTTTTCACGGTGCATGGGCCTTATGTAATTTCTGCGGCCAAATCCATGAATCGGCCCATAATACCCTTATCACTTCCAGCCAATAATGCAATAACAGAGAAATGGCCTGGTATTTGCAGCATTCAACATCAATCCTATCTTTGAATTTGACAGGGTTAATGGCATAAGAGGGGAATTGGCCCACTCTTGTTATATCTTATTTTTCCAATGTATGATAAAACATCAGTAAAGGTACATTTGAATGCTAATTGTCATCTAATGGAACACATTAATATGGCCAGAGGTCAGAAATGGGTGTGTGTGCTAGCTACACTACTTTTTAATTTGTATCCATTTGTATCATACCTTTATAATAAAATCGAAGTCTCATGTTCCCCTCTAAATTTGGACGAAGACACTAACAATTGTTGGGTTTTTCTGATGACATCGCACTTTTCGATACAACACCACTTTGTCTCCAGCGTAGTAAATGTGTGCTCTTTACTCAAAAATCTCCTAAAGAACTTCCCATAACTGGTACCTGTATTCAAAGAAGTTAGGGATAGTGACTCACTTAAAATATTTGGGGTGGTTACCTTCGAGAAACTCACATGGACCGAACATCACAATGTGATCACATTACAAACAACACAATATATGAATGTGTTGATTGCCTTTGATAAACGATGCAGAGGATTCACCCCGAGGTGCTTTATTGAAACGTATAAAGATAATAGCCTTGCTTGGTGGTGAAACCTGGTTAGTTGAGATGCCCTCTGGTTTACAAAGCCTGAAGAAACATTATGGTAAAGGACTTTGGGAATAGTAATGGGAGCACAAGTTGCATTAATTTAATCTGAATTGGGAATTACATTGTGCATTTTGGATTAAAAGTGGTACGTGTTGATACAAAGAGTATACACAATTAATTAAACTATACACTATGTACTATCGGCTTGACTTTTAATTTGAAATATCTGTAGGATTTGGATTTAATATTATAGTTGTCCAGGAGGGTACGATTTAAAGAAAGCATGCGTTATCAATTAAAGGTTTGAGTAAACCATATATGAAAGACTAGAAATATGATGCACTCATCACAGCTTACAACAACTGCACTAAATAACAATATTCATGAAAAATCTTTCCTGCAACTCAAATGTTGGCCCCTGGTATATTCAGACATAGAGAAGTTGTGAAATTGGAATTAAACTATTTTGAAAAGTCTTGGCTACTTGGTGCTAAGGCAAGAATCCCTTTATCACAAAGGACGCCCAAGCTTAAATCTCAGAAGTTCTGGTGTTGAATTTTGGCTGGTGAAGAAACTGGAATGTTGGCTAAGATAGCAGCAGCTTGAACCTGCAGCTCCTGGCCTTCTCCCTAAAGAAATTACATTACTGATCATGAACTAAAAAAAATAGATTCAGGAGCCAGAAAATCCAACTTCTAAGAAACAGAAGCAACTTTTGGAAATGGTTGAAGAGAATCCAATCACTTAAGACATTTAGAAGCTACTAAGGAAATGGCTCTGGACATGACTGAGGTCAAAGTCGCCATGGCTGAACTGAACTCAAATGTTTCCCATCTGGATGTTAGAGTGGCAGATCTAGAGAAGAAATCTGTCAATATGGGTTCTGAAATAGCAGGGAGTTTCAGAGCCTACAACATCCTTAAGACTGATCTTAAGAGTGAGAAAGGAAAGCATATGGAAATGGATCTGAAATTGCGAGAAAAAAAACATCAGACTGATTGGAATTGAAGAAAACTCTGAGCCAAAGGATGAAAAATGGATACCACTTATTATACACACCTTCAAAGACTGTTTTGGTATTGACTCTCTAGGAGATACTGACATGGACCATGCTTACCGGACTAGCAAGTCTCCTGGCTCTAGACCAAGACATATCCTTGTGACCTTTATTCTCTCCAGAAAGAGAAAATCTTTATTGAATGCAGCAAGGAATAAGGGATCTGTCACTTTTAATGGTAAGCCAATCTATGTCTATCCAGATTTTCCAAAAGAGTACATGACAGCCAGGAAGACCTTTAAAGGTGTAAAAGAATTGGCTAAAAATCTTCAGGTAAAAGCTTTTCTGAACAGATGTAATACTTTGACTTTAATGTTGCCTGAACGGGAGAAGGTCACTTCTGACCCTAAAGATGCGTATTCTTGGCTTGAAAATGTTCGTGACTCACATGCTTCAATTACAGACTAATCATTTCAACCCATATTTTGGTGCGTACATCGTTAATGTTTATGTCTATTTATTTGATTGAATACATATTTATATTTGCCTCAAAGATGGCGCTTGCCAATTTGGACAGCTAAACGACTATTTACCTTAAAAGAATGCTTCGGCTCGAGCTTCGTTTGCAAGATGCATTTCCTCGAGTAAAGGACCTTCCGTCAGCGTTGATCAGATGATCGGCGTGTCAGGCTCTGTACTGTATTCACGTGATGACGTCTGCTATATAGTTTAATTGGATTCGTCTCTGTTCCTCAAACCCGGAAATATGCTGCTGGGTCGTGCAGCTTTTTGGAGTGCGATGACCCACTTCGGTCTCCGTTTCCCGGGAAAGTGGATTTACAAGACTTGTTCTGTCATCGGAGAAGTAAGTTAATTTGTTGTAGGGGAAAATATACCGGTGCACACCACAAACGTAAATGGACTTATATTCTATGGAGATGCTAAATAACTCAGTCCATTCTTTTAAAGTGACAACGTTCTTCCGATGTTTTTGGATGTCTGACTTCTATCTCGGATAACTGTGGAGTCAGAATAGCTATCTCCCCTAGGGGCCTGTCTGTGCTGAAAACTTTGTTACTATAACCGAGATGACTCTTTTAAATGTGCCATGTCCTGTGGCATGGATTTGTCCAAGAAATATATTGGAAAGCCACAGTAACACTCCGGGCGGTCTGCTGAGAATTTTGTAGTGATTTCATGTGGCATTGCTGGAACTAATGGAACTCATGTGATGAATGGGACTACAAAGAATTGGAAAGTATGACTCTGAGACTGCTGATGTGGTATATATGTTGATGTGATTTTATATGCATTCCCCTTCTTTTAGGAAAATCTCATTTACCCAGCAATGTAACTTTATTTGCTTTTGCAGAATGCAAGGTGAATGGAATACCTAATGCACTTATTTTTCTTATTTATTTACCACATTAGCCATTTGAATAGCGCACAGAGTTTGTATAGGGAAATTGGTACTTAAGGTGGTTATTGTAATTGTGAAGTTGTTCGTTTTTTGCTGAATAAGTGTAGAAATAAATAGTGATTAAATTGGGATATAAAGTGATAGACTTGGATACAGCTGCGATCAGATTGTCCTATGTTGCTACATTAACTGCAATGTTTGTTTGGGGATTGGAGATAGAATACATGGGTATATGGCTGTTTTTGTGATTCACGTGAAACATGAAAATATGGGACTTTGTACTGTGGAGGTTTTGCCTTTTAAAATATTTAGGCTTTATATTTTTAAAAATAGAAGAAAAAAACAGTTTTTAGAGGAAAATATGGGATGTTTTACACACTTACTTAGGAATATGTTTGCTACATAATAATACCAATTAATGCTTTGGAACTGAAATTGTGCGTAAAAATACATTGCTTCAAAATAAAAATAAAAATAGAAGATGTTAACTTGAATTCTAACATCAAATTGGGGAGGGCCGGGGGTATTAGGGTTTACTTGAGTTCTTGTTAACTTTGGATTCATACTTCTGTTTCAGGGGGAAAGGGTGGTGTTTTTCATTTACATGTAGAGTTTTAGAACTAGTGCTTATTTGTTTGTATTTTATTCTGGTTTTTGAAATGTCTTTAAATAGGGGACTTCATTTATCTGTCTTGAGTTGGAATGTAAATGGCATTAACAATCCAATAAAATGGCTAAAGGTTTTTAATCAAATGGATGAGATGAAAAGTGACATTTATTTTCTACAAGAAACACACTTGCTAAAAGATGAGATAAGTAAACTGCGGAAGAAATGGTTAGGCAACTTTTATGCCTCATGCTATTCCACTAAACGTAAAGGGGTTGCTATTTTGATACAAAAAGATGCTCGGGTAAAAGTACAAAGATTGCATTCTGATGAAGAAGGTAGGATCATTGCATAACAAGTAGAAATTCAAGGTGTTAAGGCAATATTGTGTAATATTTATTCCCCTTCAATGGATGCCGGTACTTTTTTTTAGAAAGGTCGCTCAGTTTTTGCTAGATTTAGATTATCATAACATTATACTGGGGGGTGACTTCAATTTGGTGATTGATCCAAACATTGATCATAGCGGGCTTCAGAAATTACGGAAGAAAGATTGTCATTACTGTTTGTTTCAATCACTTGTTACTGATTACGATTTAAAGGATTGCTGGAGATTACAACATCCAAACCTGAGAGAATTAACATTCTATTCTGGCTCGCACACTAAATACTCTCGTATTGATATCTTTCTTACAGCAGGAAAAATGACAGAGAATTTTAAGACTAGTAAGATTGGTATTATTGTGGTCACAGACTATGCACCAGTGTTTTTAGACCTGACATTAGATTTTGAAAACCACAGATCTTTTGTTTGGAAAATGAATACCTCTATCTTGCAAGATGAAGAATTGTTAGAAAAAATTTGATCTGAGGCCGACTATTTTGTAGCGGAAAATCAATCAGATGAGATGAGCAATAAGATTACATGGGAAGCTTTCAAATGTACCATGAAAGGTCTTGTATTGGGCTTGTCAAGTAGTAAGAGGAAATATATGGAGAGAATGAGATCAAACTTGGATGCTCGCATCATAGAGATTAAAAATGGGTTGGTGAGTGACCCAAGCGATATGGATAAAAAAAAGAATAAAAAAAATTAAAGAAAGAGATGAATGACATTCTAACTGAAAGGTCTGAGAAAGAATTATATAGAATGAAATGCTCGTATTTCGAGCGGGGAGAGAAATGTGACCGTTGGCTTGCCTATAGGATTAGACAACAGCAATCTGAGGGAGCGATAACTTCTATAAAGGGAGCGAATGGACTGGTCACATACAATCCTACTGAAATTAATGCAGTTTTCAAGGGTACTATATGTCTTTATACCAAAATGAACTAGGTATTACAGGCCTTGGAGAATCTTTTATGCGTGGCCTGGAGGTTCCTAAAATTACAGATGTTGATAAGCTTGTAATTAATAGAGCCGTGACTACTGATGAGATCAGGTGTGCCATCAGCAAACTTAATACTGGAAAGACACCTGGTTGAATTTTACAAGATCCTACCAGAGTCTGCACTTTGGCTTTTAAGAGATATGGTTATTGAATCTAAGGAAGTGGGTTTGTTACCTGCATCTGCCAATCATGCTACTATTTCAGCTTTTTAAAAAAAGGGTAAAGATAGTAATTTAACATCTAATTATCGCCCAATAAGCTTGATCAATACAGACAACACAATATTAGCTAAAGTGTTGGCCTTACGTATTGACAACTGGCTGCAGAAACTTGTGCACGCTGATCAGTCAGGCTTTGTTAAGGATCGTAGAACTTCTAGCAACATTAGAAATCTATTGATGGCACTATCGCAGGCCCAGAACTCGGATGAGGACATCGCTGTGTTTTCTCTTGACACTGAAAAAGCGCTTGACCGAGTTAATTGGGAATATCTGTTTTCGGTGTTATGTGCTATGAATTTGGGAGATGATTTCAGTTCATGGATTGCTCTGTTGTATGCCCATCTCACACCGGATGTCAAAACAAATGGATTGGTGTCCGTTTTTTAACTTTACAGAGAGGCACCAGGCAAGGCTGCCCACTGTCTCCACTGTTATTTGTGTTAGCCATTGAGCCACTAGCCATTGCCCTGACGTGCGATCCTAGTTTGAGAGGTCTAAGCTTTCAAGGAGTTGAACAAAAAATATGGTTCTATGCGGATGATCTGTTGCTAGTGTTGCGAGATTTGGTTATGTCGCTACCTGCATTAATGAACACACTAGAAAGATTTCACAGAGTGGCTGGATACAAAATCAATTGTTCGAAATCGGAAGTTTTACCTGTTACTCAATACTGTGATAAAAATTTGGTGACTATCTGGGGTTTCCAATGGTGTCTGAAAAGAATCAAATACCTGGACGTATGGTTGACACCAGTGACAAGTGACATGGTGGAAGAGAATATGGGGGATGTCTGCAGTGAATTAAAAAGGAGCCTGCAGAGGTAGTCTTTGTTACACTTGTCACTTTGGGGCAAGGTGAACGCTCTAAAGATGAACGCTGCTCCAAAAATCAATTATATATTGAGCTTGCTTCCCCTGAAAATTAATCGGCATTATTGGAGGATGATTGACAGCTTAATACAATCATTTATTTGTGATGATAAACCCCCAAGACTTAAATTATGGAAGCTTCAACTCCCAACAGAGAAGGGGGGTCTAGGAGTGCCAAATTTCAGAGCGTACCATCTTGCATTTTCAAGTCATTTTATCATACCTTTATGCGAGACCGTCCATGAAAATGGGCTGTTGCTGAGGCGAGTTTAATGGGCCCACTTACTCCAAGGGCAGTTTTACAACTGCTAACAGACATAATAAGAAAATCCCCATGACCGAGTTCTTGAGGGAAACTTGGAAAAATGTGTATGAAATGTTGGGGCCAGTGGCCTTAAAATCACCAGATGCTTCAATCTGGTTAAATGCGGCAGTCACTGATAAAGGTAAGATTTTATCCTGGCCGGAGTGGTTTATTAGTGGAATAAATTGGATCAGTGACATCTGCAAGGATGGGAAAGGGATTAGTGGCGAAGAGCTGTGTGCAAAATATAACATAGATAATGATTCGAATGCAGACTTCAGAAAACTAAAAAGATGCATTGGAGAAATAAATTGGTGCAGAGATGTAAATGTGGATCTTTTTACTAAGGAAAGGGAACCAGGCAAAAGATTAGTCGCAAGTAGAGTGTATAATCAAATTGTGACAAAGTATAAAGAGAATTCAGATCTGATAAATTATTGGAGTAGAAGGTTGGGGTGTGAGATCTCGTCTGAGATGTGGCATGAGATGTGTGCAAATATAAAACATTGTTCTATCAGCTTGAGTGAACAGTCAAGACAAATAAAGATTCTCAATAGAATGTATTGGAGCCCGGAAAGGCTGATGAAGAGAGGTATGCTAGACTCTGACAATAGCTGGAGCTGTGGGAATGAGATGGGCAGTATAGAACTTATGCTTCGGGATTGTATACACGTTCGTGATTTTGGCAAGATGTTTGTACAATATGTTTGCAAGTTTTATATTTGAATATTGTTTTGGATTTCAAAACGATGGTCTTAGGGTGTGATGATTTACTAAAGGTTCTTTCCTTATCTCAAAAACAGTTTCTGTTTGGAAGGGCTTTGACTTGCAAAAAAATGATTTTAAGAGGCTGGAAGTCTCAAATTGCTCCAAAATCTGCTGATTTGATTGAGGAACTGAATTGCCTTGCAAAAATAGAAAAGGTGATTTACAAGAGACAGGGGAAACTACACTTCCATGCAAAAATCTGGGATAATTTTTTGAATATGTACTAGTTCATTGATTTGTAACTTTGTTCATTTTTTCTCTAAATGTATTTTTTTGCCCTTTCTTTCTGTGTTATGTTCTGTTTTCTGATTGATTACTGTTTTTTCTAATGTTCTATTAAATGAATAAATAAAGAATTTAAAAAAAAGAAGTTCTGATGTCGAATTTTGGCTGGTGAAGAAACTGGTGGTGGTGAAGAAATTCTCTAATGTGGCGTTAGGTACCCATTCCATGGGCAACACCGAGCGAAGCGAGGGCCATTAATGTGGGCCCAGGGCTTTTACCCCCCGGTGTTGCCAGTGGAATGGGTACATAGGGCCATTAGCACCCTGGGTAACCAAAGCGGCAATCGGGGGTGCTAAAAAGAAGTATTCTCCTTCCTACAACTGGACGCTGCGTGCGTCCTGTTGTAGGAAGGAACATCCTTTACCAACATGGCCGCCATGGAAAGGGAAGGCGGAGCCCCTCTTCCCTTTCCATGGTGGCCATAGGAAGCTGAGTGGAAGGTGCGGCTGTGGGGGGCGGGGTGTTAAAAAAGAAAAAGAAATGGGGGAGGAGGATGGAAGGAAGATGCCGGCAGGGTGAGCTGGCCATCAGGCGGCTTGGAATGCAGGCTTTTACCGGCGTTCAAGGCCGCGCTCCTAGCCACCTGATTGCCTGGTTCCCCCGCCCGGGATGCTAATGTTTGTTATGTTGAACTATTTGTCAGAATTACACGAGAGCATACAAATAGGATGTTTTTTATTTTTGTGTAGGATATCATCTTGGAACAATGTTAGGATTGATTTTCTATAACATTATTTTGTTTGTTTTTGCTTTTAAACGTATTGAGGCTTTTATTTAAACCATTATGTTGAAAAATAGGATATGTATTAGGGGCCGGGTGACAGAGCATATTTACATGTGTGTGCGACATGAAGAACAGTACATTTCGGGTTAGTTGGTGAGGGCAGGCAAGTCGATGGGAGAATCCCATTGGCTGGCTGGCAGGAGCAATTTGATTTGCTGAGAATGAGGGTAGAGATCAGGGCATGACAGAGTTGTGGGTAAGGTGTCAGCAGATCTTCCTTCTACTGAGAAGGTTAATCCTGGTGGCAGTGGCCATGAAGAATGGTTGAAGTCTTAGGCCGCTATCAAAGAAAACCTAAGTTCGCAAGCCTTGGTTGACAGAGTGAGGAGGTCATGAGGAAAGGGTATGAGCGGGGAATAGGAGTTCTGGTATTGGAGGCAGGGGGAAAGATGATTTCCGTTGTGGAGAAGTTGAACACCAGGTAGTTCACAGCCATTCAGTAATGGATACCTGTGTGTGAGGGTGGGGTCCTGGTGATGCATTCAGAGATAGCGGGGGCAGAGGAAGGAATGGAGAACAACATCTGGGTATTGTCAGGAAAGAGGTGGTAGTCAAAGCTAAAACATTAGATGAGCTTGGCCAGGGATTGAGTGCACAGGGTGAAGAGGAGTGAGCCAAGGAAGGATTGAGTCTTCTGGTGGTCCCAGAATGGGATGTAGGCTAGGAGGTGTTTGAGCTGCTCTAGATGGAGACAGAGACACGGTAATGGGATACCTAAGAACACTGCATGCAATATTTCAGAAATACTGCATTTCTGGGATGGTGTTTCAACCCTATCATCTGTAAGCCCTTAAAAAATACAAGCTCAGGTGGAAGCTTTAATTACCACATGTAGTATTTCTAAAGAGGATGCCCTGAACTCATAATGACCCCCTTAAGAAGCAAACATTCTGATTGGCTAAAACGTGGGCAATAACAATCTCCATGTGTAAATTAGTATTATGAACCCTCCAAAACACCCATACAATACTTGGACAAGAGAAGATACCTTTAGCATGGTGACATTAATTTGCAGCACCTCCTGAAAAACAGCAGGATTTAATGTGTGACATAATTGTGAAATAATTCAGCCATACACATTTAATTGTGCTTTAAAGAGTATGGTGAATGACATCGCTCCTCTTTAATGACATAATCTGTTTCTTTTCCTATTTCATTAGCAGCACCTGTTTAGTACAGATTCCGTGTTGCTAGAGGCAGCCGCTGTTGTAAGAGGTTTGCAATGCTGCAGGCATTGCATGTTATCTCTTCACCCTACTTTCCAGTTGAACTAGTCATTTAGTCCAGTGGCCACGCTTCCTTGCCGCAATTATCCATTGAAAATGTGTATGTGGAGAAAAAAAAATTACGCTTGGACAAATGGTGTAAACAAATCACAGCTAGATTATGTCATGGCTGACCCCATATTGGCAAATAAATGTGGCCGATCTCAATTTATTTGAACATGCTGAGCGACCATGCTGTCCTAAACTGGGTTTCTAGCCTTGATTACATCCATACAAACACCATCCTATGCGCTAGTGTCACCACTAATGCACAGGGCAATCGCCTAGGTTGGAGAGAAGGTGACATTTCAGCTATTAACGATCACCTAAAGCATGTACATGGGGGTCTCATTGAAAACGGGTTGACAGCTAACCAGGACCTAAACCACATGATTTCCTCCAGGGCTATTAGCCATAGGGAAAATACTAATAAAATGACACATAGGAATGGGACTAAGGGAAATAAACCGTCAAGTGCGGGGAATGATAAAGAGAATCTCCTCCATAAGTGATAATGAGAGATACCCCAAGAAAACAACTAGCCACACATTATAGAAATTGGTCCAAACAGCATAAATGCTCTACCAACACTGCAAATTGGACTCTGCTATTTGGATGGCTTAAATCCCATAATACTCAAAAAGTCTGGTCTCACTTTAACACTTATAGAAGGAGTCTCTACCCTATTGCTTCTAATCTAGTGTCGGAGGATACTTGGTTTACGTATATCTTGGCCCTGTATAATGCACCTATCCTCATCCATCCTAACACGTCCCCAAATTATGAAGACTTAGCATTGTCCAAATTGGCCATACAAGAAGATATTGTAAGGAACCTAATTATTAAACTTAAGAGCTCTAGAGCCCCAGGGCCAGACGGGATATCCAATATTGATGAAGGCAAACCCTACTCTTTGGGCAAAAATACTAAAAAAACTATATTATCATATAGAGCAAACCGGAAAGATACCTGACAGCTGGCGCAGATCTGTACTGGTGCTGACCTTCAAAAGGGGTGATAGATTGGATCCTGCCAACTATCGTCTCCTCGCCATGATCAACTCCAGTCATTTTTATTTATTTGTTCGTATCGCGGTGTAAGCTCGCAAGCATCGGGGCGCCAACATGAAGGCGGTGGACAACACAACAAATCCAGGTCACAAGACAACATAGATCATAGAGATTGTGTCATACAGGCATTTGACTGGTTCGTGAATTATTACCTGAAAAGATGGGTTTTACGTTTTTTTGCGGAAGATAGTATATTTCTGTTCCAGCCTGATAAGTATGGGCAGATTGTTCCATTTGGTGGCGGCCTTAATGTGGAATGCTTTGCCGAATCCATTTGCTTTCTTAAACCTTGCTACTAGGGCTTTAGAATCTGATCTGAGCACAGGACCCGGCTTGTAGGCGACTAGTTTCCTTTTGAGGTAGTCTGGGGCTTTCCTGTGAAAGCACCTATGTGTCAGAGTCAGGGCCTTGAATTAAATTCTATCCTCTATGGATAACCAATGCAAGTGTCTTCTGTCATCGCTGATGTGTTCACTTTTAGTTTTCCTTTTATGATCCTTACCGCATTATTCTGAATTGGCACTTGGTGATGTGCTCCTTATTGGCCCCTAGCATGAGTGCATTACCATAGTCCAATCTGGACAATATGGTCGCTCTTGCAATTGTTGTACAGTTATCCTTGTTCAAATATGGACGGATTTTCCTAAGGAGCCTGAGATAGTAGGAGCAGTTCTTATTTAGTTGCAAGACCTGGGCCTCCGCACTCAGGGACACTTCCATAAAGCTCCCCAGTGTTTTTACTTTCTTGACCACCTTTATTTGGGAATCATTAATGAGAAAGGATTCATATTGGTGATTAAGTTTTGCCCTAGCTTGATTTGTACCGAAGACCATTAACTCTGTCTTCTTGGTATTTAAGCACAACCAATTATTGTTCATCCAATTCTCAATTGATTTGTAAAGTGCCTCTACTTTGGCGCTGTCCTGGGAGTAGTTTCCACTCAATTCGACCACCAGCTGGGTGTCGTCAACATAATTTGTTAGAAATGCTCCGATTCTATCACGGTCCGCATATAGGAACCTTATGTATAAGTTGAAAAGCAGTGGTGATAGGCTGATAGGCTTGCCCCTTGTGGTACTCCACAGCTGATGGTCTCTTCAAAAGAGAAATTATCCCCTTGTCATAAGATCTTTGCAACAGCTTTACTAAGAGATCTCACAGATTTGGTTGAAAACAATTATCTTTTAAGCCTGTTTCAGACAGGATTTTGAAAAAAGCTCATAACTCACTTACCAATATCAGCACCCTCCAATGTTGCATTGCAAATACTGGAAACGATTGCAGACCAAATCTTTAATGCTGCTGCATCGACTTCAGCAAAGCGTTTGACTTTGTTTCATGATCACTACTTTGGATGAAGCTTACTGAATGGGGAATAAACCCGACACTGTTGTTCTTCATCCAACAATGATACAAAGACACCTCAATTACAGTCTTCCTAAACCAAGTTGGCTTTCAAACAAACTATGGCAGCACTAACCACGGATTGAAACAAGGATGTGTCCTTGCGTCAATCCTTTATTATTTATCCATGGTAGATTTGGCACTGATTTTTCACTCTGATCATAATTTCCCACCCAAGATAAATGGGGTCCATGTACCATAGCGTTCCTATGCAGACAATGGGCCTCATTTCGACTCAGGCGTTAAGGGGTTTACGGCACCGTAAACGGCGCGGACCCTTAACGCCTGATTACAAGGTTTCCTTTGTGGGATGGCTGTTTAACGGCTGCTTTTTGCAGCCGTTAAAAGCCATGCCGCAAAGGGACCTTGGCGATAATTACGGCACCGTAATTTACGGTGCCATAATTATCGCTTTTCCCCATTCCCATTATGCCCTATGGGGCAAAAATGGGAATGGGGAAGGGGCCATTGGTGAATGGGGAATTACCGCCCCACTCACCTTGGAATGGGGCGGTAATTCTGCCATCCACCATGGCGGAATTGCAACCTAAAGCACTTCATAATGTCTTTGCGATTTAGCCTCTTACCGACCAGAGAAGATCTCAGAAAATAATCACACCTGATGATAGTACTCCTCGTCTATGTATATTTATTTATACAGCGCTTATACACAGGTGGAGTGCTTCAAAGCGCTTCAAGGCGGGAAGGGGACAAGGGAATACAGTAATCATTCTTAGGCCTTGAAGTTTCCGAATAATCAGAACAGAAAACAGAAAAACGTGCATACTAGGCCTGACGGCATTTCACCTAGTGCAAGTGCATGAAATGTATTAGTTTCATCCAAGCTAGGGAGGGGGGACCGGACAGAGGAACTTACTAGTCGTAATACATTTAGGTCATGCCTGCGTACAGACTGAGGTGCAAAGAAGAGAGGGTGTGGAGGGAACAAACGTGTCCAGACTCAACAGGGCTCTGGGTTAAGTGCAGAGAGGTTGCCTCACTCATGGAGTGTAGGCAGAAGTGCAGTAATGCTGAACATAGTGCAGTGGCACGGAGGCAAGTGCGAAGACTGGCGAGGGGGCCTGTGACCTAAGGCTCTGCAGGTGAACTAGGCAACCAGTCAGGAAAGGGTTAGGGAGGAGAAGGAGGAAGGAGGGTGGAGCGAAAAGAACAGAGGCTGGCAGGGAAGAGGGGGAGAGAAGGAGGACGAGAATAGAAAAGTCTTGAGGAGTTTCTGGAAACTTAAGGTTCTCCCGCTCAAGACAAGGAGAGGCAGGGAGGCTGTTTCAGAGGGAGGCACCTGCAGAGGATAAAGATCTACCCCCAAAACTTTGTTTGTGAAAGCGGCTCACCCGCAGAGAGTTGGAGGAGGATGATCGGAGGACTCTAGAGGGCGAGTATTTAGGGAGAGAGCGTTGTAGATAGTGCAGGCTATGGCACCAGAAAGCCTTGTGGATTATACAGAGGGTCTTGAACTTGATCCTTGTAGCAACGAGAGCCAGTGGAGGATTTCAGCGCAGGAGAGATACGGTCCCTGGGCTTAAGACCAAGGATAGGTTTTGCGGTTCTGTTCTGGACAAGTTGTAGAGGATGGAGAGTAGAAGTAGGAAGATTGAGAAAGAGGCTGTTGCAATAGTCGAGCCTAGAGAGAACCAGGGCCCTTGCGGTGATGAGCCTCTGGGGGAAAGTGAGAAAAGGTACAATACCTCTGAGGAGGTGCAGTTGGTAGTGGGATTTTTTGGAAATGTCTGAGATGGGAGAAGAGGAGAGAGTGGAGTCGAAGATGACCCCAAGAATGTTTGCCTCATTGGTAGGTGAGGGTGCAGGTCCAATTGAGGCTGGCCAGTGTGAAAGTGGGAAGGCAGGAGCAGGGATCCCAATGAGGAGGATCTCTGTTGATAAGCGAGGAGGAAGAGGAGGCTGAGGGTAGCCTAAAAGAGAGCCTATTGTCATCCGCACCACACTGGAAGTTAGAGGTATAGGTAGAGATCCTGTGGTAAGGGGGGCCATGTAGATATTGAAGAACCAGTGGGACAGATTAGATCCCTTGGGGAAACCACAGGTAGAGAGAGTGATAGAGGAGAGAAAGGACCCAAGTTTGTTTATTTATATAGTGCTCCTAACCCGAAATGATGCAAAACCTCAACCTGGGAGGGCCGGACAGAGAGAAAGGAGGCGACCCACACCAGGACCTGATCTGTGATGCCCAGTTTATTACGAAGACTGGTGATCAGGGTGTTGTGGTTTACCGTATCAAAAGGAGAGGAGAGGTCAAGAAGAATGAGGATAGAGGGAGAGTTAGAGTCAAATATTTGAGAGGAGGTCTTCACATGTGTTCAGAAGAGACAACCAACAGATTGAGTGTGGAGGGTAAGTTGGGTTATATCCAGCTTCTCCAGGAATTTTCCCAGGAAAGGGGTAATGGAGATCGGGCAATAGTTTGCCGGAATAGACGGGTCAGCTGAGGGTTTTTTGAACAGAGGGTGCACAAGAGAGTGCTTGAGAGGAGAGGGGAAAACTCCAGTGGCGAAAGAGAGATTGCATAGGTTGGCCAATGCTGGAGCAAGAGTGTCAAGAGAGTGCCTGAGAGGAGAGGGGAAAACTCCAGTGGCGAAAGAGAGATTGCATAGGTCGGCCAAAGCTGGAGCAAGAGTGTCAATATTGTCCTTGATGGTTTGGGAGGGGCAGGGGTCCACCTGTTTGGAGGAGGCTTTCATAGACTGACTAGTCTAGAGACCTCATCGGGTGTGACAGGGGAGAAGCTGGAGAGAAGAGCGGATGGGTGGGGGTGGCTGAAGGAGATCCCAGAGCTGTTGGTGCAGGAGGGGGAGCAGAAGAGAGAGAGGACAGGATGTCCTGTATTTTGGTGGTGAAATGTGCAGCCATGGCCAAGCAAAGGGCCTGACTGGGTGCAGTAGAGGATGCAGCTGCAGTAGGGTTGGCCAGTTCCTTGCAGACTTTAAAAAGTTCAGCTGTGTTGTGAGATGCCGCAGAGATGCAGGCTTGAATGTAGACTGTTTTCTCGGAGGGGATGCAGAGTCTATATTGCCTTTGAAGAAGGAGGTAGGCCAGTTTGTAAGAGGATGAACCTGAGGATCCTGATTTCCGTTCCACATGTAGAGGAGGTCCCAAATGCAACCCACACTCCAACCGTCCATTTTGAAGTACCAGGAAAGGTTCACGTCGAAATATGTGACGTATCCTGAGCAAATAAACCAACAGAGAGCTGCAGTGGGGCTCTGTCCAGTACCTATCAGAAAAACAGCAGCTATTGAAGTACCGATACAAAGGAAACCATGGACAGTAAGGTACCCATTGAGAAAGCGATATCAACAAATGAAACGAAATGAAAATAAGGTCTTAATGGAAGACGAATGGTGACGTCACAAGAACCTGGATTGACTCACATATAGGAGATATAACGACCTGAGAATGATAAAAGGAGACAAAACTCTATGAATAAAGGACATCATGAACCCAAAGTGAAAGGGCAATGTCAAATGTAAGAAGCTTAAGCTATAAGCATGATGTAGATAGTCGACCACTTTACACATGTACATATGCTTGAAACCACAAGAAAACTAAGAAAATCGTGCGGCTTGCTATGCTTAGTAGAAGGATAGTGCGGCAAGCGCCACCTGTACATATCTACCTCAAAAGAAGCATGTTATATAAGTATATTTCCACTTTGCACAAGAAGCAGAATCAACCAAAGGGTTACTAAAGGCCACACGAGAATAGTTTCATATTGAGCAAAATCAAGAATAAAGCGGCAGAAACAAAACTCAGCAGAGGCAAATTGTGCCAGAAGAACCAAGGTCGTATCGGTCAAGATGGACGAACAGTAGCTACAATTAATTGAATCAACGAACAGAATATACTGTTCTGAAAGGTCAAGATAAGAAGCCAAAGGCAGGTGGTGGGTGAAACGAAAATCAAATACACGAATTGATGAAAAAGAGACAAAATTCACAGTGTCTGAATAACGTGACCAGCCGAGCGAGCAGAAGCAAGACCTTCACACTTATGCATGGCAACAGGCCAGGAGAAGATATCAGAACTTTTCCAGAAAGGAAATGCAGTGTCAAGGCCAACCACAGTGAAATAATTGACATATGGCTACTAAAGTGATGATTGATTGTAACAATAATTGGAGGAAGGCCGGGGGATCTAAGGGGCACCCTGCACCTGGCCGACCATTCTACGTGCTGCTAAGCAAAGTGAAAAAATAAGAGTCGGGTTGGTGCCAACCCAATAACAATGGCCCAAGTGATCTAATGTCCTATAGTTAGTAGAACCAATGGGACGTCGTACTTTTAGTGACGTCTACAATAGCCAGTTTGAAAGTAGGGCTTAGATTTCCCACAGTGATTACCTAATCCCCTTACTTCGTTACCATTAACAGAAATAGTACCTATATTAAAGTTACTTTTTCCTAACCAATAGAATTGTATACGAAAATGTAAGCTTTAAACGTCAGTGATGACAGGTTTTTAGAATAAATGATGTGTTTTTATGAAGTTCGTCGGAGTTGTGAAGCGAGAAGGAAGATTGCACATCTGCTGATATTCATGATACTCACCGTTTTTTTGTACTTGTCATTAAACGGACTCCCTTTGCCAAACCGTTGAGTTGTCATTATTGATTTGGTGTTGGAGTATTAATCTGCACCCCCATCCATCTCACGGTGCTGCTATCTTGTCTTAAAGTGCTTCTGAGCAAACCCCGACTGTTATAAGACACCCATTGACCGTCGACACAAAGTAACTCTAGGTCCTCGGCAATATCATGATTCCTTTGCCGTCCGGCTGAGTAGACCGTGAAGCTCCCATAGACAGTGGTTAGAATAAAAGTGAATCTGCAGACAGAGGTCTGAAGGGTCCTGTGTTCCCTGCATAACCCCTTCGCACTCCTACGGGCAGCTAAGTGGGTGAACGGCAGTAAAGGCGGTGACGAAGGCGGTGATCCCGAGCATCCAGAGAGGAAACATGTGAACGGTGAGTGAAAAAGACTAAATGCTTTGGCAAAAGTGCATGCCTTAGAACAAGTAAGGGAAAGGTAACAGAGGGAGGCGGGAAAACAAAATGTAATCAGAAGTGGAGTGGGATGTATATATATGTAAATATATATATATATATATATATATATATATATATATATATATATATATATATATATATATATATATATGGGGAAGGAATTAGTGACTTAAAGGGTGATTAAAAGAAGTAAAAGAGGATACCGGGGAGGACACCCGAGAAGAGAGAGGATACCAGGGGGACCCCGAGAAGAGAGCGGATTTGCATTATTCCTATGCTTTTATATAGCGGCTAGAAGAAACTTGCATCCAGAGTCCTGAATAGAGAGGAACAAACAGGTCACCCCGACGGTTAAAGACGCACGGGAAAGGGATGAGTTTAAACTCCATGTCGGGATAAAATACTAGAGGCAGAGGTCTGTGTAACTAGCTGGAGTTTGTCTAGTCTGTGAACGTCTGTCTTACGTGTTGTTTGTTGTGACGTCATAAGCCAAAAAAAAATCCTTTGAGGAACTAGCATAAAAATGATGCGATTGGATACTTGAAATATTGTAGAATATAACCTGATGTTTATTGAGTAAGATAGAAGATATAACATTTTGTGGAAAAACGTAATTGGAGCTTGGGACAATTGGTGCTCGCTCATATTGTTGGAAAGGTTTAAATAATGAAAGACATAACAAACGTTGTATAAAGAGAAAGTGAACAAATTTTAATATGGAAGACATAACTCCATTAGTACACCTGTGCAAACAATTGCCAAAAAGTACAGTGCAGAATGAAGGAACCGCAAACAAAATGTTTATGCCTTGGCCACAGGGTGGATCGTTATCTAAAACAGTCCTACAGCACATGATGACATATCTGCATGCCACATACATGGGCAAAAAGTTAGACAAACGCCTAGCTAGTCTAGAGTTGTGGAAAATGTACCAACAGGATAAAGAGGAGAAGCCGCAGTAGATTGGATCCTTAATGTATGCACCAAGGGGGGTGAGACGCCCATAGCGCCACCCGCCCCGTCAGAAACGAAAATTGAAGACAGTCAGGACGAAGGGTTATACCCGCTAAGAGAATTTAAAGCAGCCACAGGCAATAGCAACCCAGCATATGAGTCACCTACGCAAAGTAGTGACGAAAATCCAGACAAAGATAGAGAAAGAGATATCACCTCCAAAGTCCTGAGGGACAAGGAGAGACGCGAGAACGAGAGAAAAGACCAGACAAAAGCAAGTACATCTCTCGATACAGAGAGTGAAGGCAAAAGATGGAAAGGAAACCAGGATAGAACTGATGAGATAGTATTCACACAGAACAAATGGATGGGAGGGCAGATCCTATTGAAACTCAATGGCAAAGGCACTGATGACATGAAACAAAAAGAGAGGTTAGACGATATACAAAGGAAGGAAAAGGAAAAAGGATTGAGAGATGAAAAAATAAATAAGAAAGATAGGCAAAGACGAGAACAGTTATATCGCAAAGAGCAAGAAAGGCAACACGATCGTAAACAGAGAGCAGCCAATGATCAAAACAGACAGGAGCAGCGAAGGATAGAGGAAGAACATAGGATATGAGAGAAAAGAATAAAGAGACAAAGGGATGAGGAAATCTGAAGGGCAAATGAACGTAGAGACGCAAAGAGGAAGAAGATAGGATCAGAGATGAAGCGATGAAGCTCAGATAATTAGATGACGATGTAGAACGCAAGTGAATACAGAGGGAACGCGATCTTGAATATCGGAAAAGGGAGGTTAAAAAACCTGAGCCAGTAGTAGACTGGGAAGATATAGAAAAATTCTTTCCTGAGTACGATTCAGTACCAGGCACGTCTAGGGCGAATATCGAGGATGACTTTGACACCAGAAGCATCGAAGAGACAATCGATAGAACATATGATGTCTACGATTCTCCGGAGGGAAAGGGTAAGATGGCTAGATTCTAGCGTGTCTGCACCAAGGGCATCAGAGTCAACCCCACAGTCAGACCGAAGTGAAGAAGTATCTTACGGTCAGAGGGGGGTATCTCCACCACCCTATGTGAGCCGGTTAAAGTAATTGCACGGTAGGCGGTGATGCAGAATATTACTCCTGCAATAGACAGAAGAACAATGAGAGAGGACAGAGAGGCCTATGCGTCCCAATTTCCATTGCTTGAGAAAGGTGGAGGGAGACCACAGTATATTCCATGGCCACACATGGATCAGGAAAACCTGAAAAATATGCTTCCAATGTTAACATCAGGAACTGGAAAATGGATACACGAGCTAGAAAAAATGACAGGAGGGAACATGTTAGCCATAGGGGATATCAAAGGTCTCTTAAAAGCCATACTTGGTGATAGAGCAGATGATGTGTGGACACGGGCAGGTTACCCTGCTGTGACCACAGTTAACACTGTGCATGACGGAGCTCCATTTAACAATTGCAGAGCCGCGGTATGGAAAGCATTATGAGTGCTATATCCAGACACTTCTGACATGGGAGCTATAATGACACGTAAAATGAAGGAGTCGGAGGACCCTTTGATTTACATCCAGAATTTTCAAGACGTGTGGGTACTTGAGACGCCGGAATCTTGGGGGAAATCTATACCCGTGTTCTACCATATATTATGCGAAGGGCTGCCAGACCCGGTATAGAAACAGCTTAAGAAATTGGTGGGAATCGAGGCCAAACCGTGGTCGGAAATACAGCTGACCATCGCACACTATTGCAGGCTACTGCAAAAAAAGAATTGCAAAAAAGAGGCTGCACGAAAGGGTGAAGAGGCAAAATTAGTGCAGAAGAAATTGTCAAAATACGCCCTTAAAGGGGCAATGATAACTAATGCAGATGGATCGAGCATGCATCAAGTCAATAATCCACAGCAGAATAATCAGGGCAATACAAGGTTTTACCCCAGGGGAAGAGGATTTACAGGAAGAGGATGGCAGAGTAATCAGGGAGGTTTCCAGAATAATCAAGGAGGCTTTGAAAACATGCAAAATGGCAATCAAGATATGTCATATGGGCAAATGATCGGACCACCGCCAGTATGTTGGTTGTGTGGGATGAAAGGGCATTTAGCACGCACATGCAGAAATCAAGGCATGATGCAAAACGGCCAAGGAACAGGAGCAGATATGGTGAATCCACCTGTGCTTTTGCAGCAGGGAGGAAATGGAGTTGCACAGAATCACACAGTGAAACAACAAACGCCAGGAGCACAGCAAGGTTTGCAACCTCAGAATTCTATGAGTTTTCCGCAAGGGCAGTCTCAACAGTCACTGATGCAACTGTCACAGACAGTAAGTACAGGACAGGTTGTGAACTCTGGAATGTGGAGTAACACTGGTGATGGGGGAAGTCCATTCACACAGGGTGGGACAAAATTATATATGGACTAGGACAGCTCACTGGAAACCCTGATGTGTTCTATCCTATCATTGACACCAGATCCTCACCAGGAATCAAGGGTGGCTGTCATTATAGTGGATAAAGAATATTTCTTATTAGTTGACACGGGTGCAACCCGCTCGTATATACGTGAAGGCAAATTTTCCTTGTCCGGCGATGCTATGAATACTTTCAGTTTCATAGGAGCTACAAGTCGAGTTCCTTTTACAAACACACTTCCAGTCTCTATAGGAGGATGTGATATGAATGTATCGCTGTTATATTCACGACAAACACCCGTAAACATCTTGGGTCGAGATTTAATGACGAAATTAAACATGACAATCTCGTTCACGGAGGAGGGCATACTCCACCAATGCACTATTTGAACGTATGCAAAATGATTAGAGCATACGCAGGGCACACAGCTATGAGGGCTATGCCATTAGAGCCAGAAATATTTGCATATGGAGTACGCGTGTTAATGGCATGGCTGCCAGGCCTTGCTGAGAAAATCATGAGAACCCCAGAGGAATTTCAGGCCAAGAATATCTATGCACGAGGAAAAGGGACAAGTATTTCCTTTAATGATGCAAACAGCCGCGATACAAGGGAAAATGGCTTTGATCAATGGTTGTGATGATGAAGGCCGACAATGGTGCACAGTAATCGCCATTGAAGAAGGATACAGATTGACTGACATCACTGATGACAATCTGTTTGATGAGCAAGTAGGCGGTGGAGAAACAGCAGTTGAGGTGAACCTCACCTTTTGGGTGAAAATGATCAAAAGTGCCTCAGAGAATGATGTTAGCACAGAACCGTCCTGAATATTTAGAAGACGACATGGCCCAGGTGCCTGTCTTAGTGTGGATCACAGGCCCCTATGACGTAGGATTATTGAAAGGAGTCGGGGAGTTGAAAATTAAACTGAAGCCAGGAGTAATTCTACCAAAGCACGGCAATACCCTATGTCCAGGGAGGCAGATGAAGGAATTTTTAAGACAATTTCGGCTATGATGGAGCAGGGCATCTTAGTGACGTCAGAGTCGTCATGCAAAACTGCAGTTTACCCTATCGAAAAATCAAAGGGAGGGTTTTGGAGGCTAATTCAAGATCTGAGGCCGATAAATGATATTGTTGAAGCCGAGTTCCCTTTAGTCCCTAACCCGGCTACAATTCTATGTAATATACCTGTTGAGGCAAAATATTTCACGGTGATTGACTTGAAAAATGCCTTTTTCTCAATCCCATTGCACCGACACTCACAAGATCTGACATCATTAACATTCAGACAAATGCATATGAAAAGCACGAGGTTACCCAGGGGGTACTTTGAGTCTCCTTCTATCTTTAACAGAGTCCTGCAGATGGACCTAAGCAATATTGCATCAGGAAGTGTTGTCTTATAATTTGTGGATGACATCTTAATTTGCAGCGCGACAAAGGAGAAATGCAGACACGATTCTGTTCAGCTGTTGACTGTATTGGCTGAAAAAGATTATAAGGTTGGTAAGTAGAAGTTGTAATATTGTCAACAAGAAGTGCTATACATAGGTCATCTGATCTCACATCAGGGGAAAAGAGTTACCCCAGAAAGAGATGAAGCCATACTGAACACAGCCAAGCCACACACAGTAAAGCGGATGCAGAGCTTCCTAGGCCTTTGCAATTATGTCTGGGCATGGGTCTTTGACTACAGCTCATACACCAAGCCTTTGCTTCAGGCCCTAAAGAAGGCACAAGTAACTAAAGAAAGATTGAATGGTCTCAGACCATAGAGGAAGGATTTGAGGAACTCAAGAGAGCCATTTGCATGGTACCAGTTTTAGGGATTCCCAATTATGCAGAGGAATTTTACCTGTTTTCACACACGAATGGCAACGTTATGACGGCAGTACTCACGCAGAGAACAACACTGTGGTACAAGCCCCTGGAATATTATAGTGGAAGTTTGGACCTAGTGATGAAGGGCCATTTCCCGTGCAAACCAAGTTTAGCTGCCGCAGCGTTCGCCATCGAAAAGGCTACTACCATTGTAATGGGATGCTCAATGACATTGTACATCTAGCACTAGCTATTTGCTATTCTAGAGAAACCAAAAGGCACAATGACATCTCAGAGAGCTTCTGCTTTTGAAGTGATCATATCGAATCCATCGATTAAGTCTCATGCAAGATAGTGCACCCAGCTATTTTTATAGCAGAGCCAGTCACTGAAGGAGAGCCAATACATGACTGTTCAAATTACGAAGAATTCTATGATGAAATTCCCAGAGTAAAGGAAATGCATTGGCAGAAGGAGACATTTTCTTCATTGACGGTTCTTCGAGAATCGATCAAAAATATTGGCAAAGATATATAGGCATTGCTGAATTTCTAGTGCTTCTTAGTGAACGGATGCCATCTCACTATTCACTGCAAGCTGCAGAATTATTGGCGTTGATACTCGGGATTTAGAATCACGCAGAACAGGAAGTAACGGTGTACAGTGACTCCGCCTATGTGACGTCCACAGTGCACGCAGGCTTAGCGAGCTGGAAAAGGAGGGGCTACCTCCGAGCGGACGGTACACCAGTGCAGCACGCAGCCTTATTGGACAGGCTGATTAAGGCACTACAGCTTCCAGTGGGCATACTGGTCGTGAAATGCACCGCCCACATGAAGGGGACAGATTTTATCTCACGAGGAAATCAAGCAGCAGACACGGAAGCTAAGCGTTTGGCATCCAAGAGCGAGACGATCATCGAGATAGATGGCGCAAATGTGAATGCGAAAATGATTGTCCACGGAGTGAACCTGAAAGCTACAATAATATGGGACAAACACAGTTAATGGAACTCCAAGGGGAGGCACCACAGGATGAAAAGAACTTATAGAAGCGGCAAGGGTGTCTTTAAACCCCTCTGAAAGCTTGTGGTGACAAGACAGCACTGGTAAACCAGTAATGCGTATAGCCCTGTTAAAAATAGCACTGGAGCAGTTACAGTATCCAGCACACATTCCAAAAGAGAATCTAGCTGCAACGCTCGCTGAAGACTAGTTCATATCAAACTTAGCAGAGCATGTTGCATTTTTATGGTAAACTGTGTAATTTGCCAACAGTTCATAGCTGGGCACACACTAAATGTAATTAGAGGAGTCATCCCAACGCCCAATGGACCTTTTCAGCACTTGTGTTGTGGTGTGTCCATTCTCTAGATGGATAGAAGCAGGTCCATGTACATACCCTGACTCTACCTGTGCAGGCACATTTCTATTGAGAGAGGTATTTCTTAGGTGGGGGTATGTGAAGTCATGAGATCAGATAACGGGACTCACTTTGTAAATGAATTTTTTGAGCAGATTAGCTTGTTGCTTGGTATAAAGCACAAGTTCTCGTTGGTGTATAATCTGCAAGGTAACGGGTTATGTGAGAAGATCAACGGCTTATTAAAGGAGAGGATAGCCAAGTTGAAGCTTACTCTAAGAAAGGGATGGTTACACTGCCTTCCTTTGGCACTTCATGCACTCAGAAACCAGCCTGGTTCTGACCACCATCTTACACCGCATGAAATAGCCACAGGAAGAAGAATGCGCACTCCCCTGACACCCCGAGACAGAGCTAGATGTGATGGCCAGTCGACAGGAGAAATCTTAGTGTCTGAAATGCAAAATTACTTGAATTGAATGACATCTTGCCTTACTATAATTTCAGGCCAGCTGCAGTGATGACGAAAACGGTGCAGGGCAGCACGGAACACAGAAGGCAATACTACTGCCGACACAGCTCAAGGATTATGTGTGCCATCCACCTTCCCTGGAGACACCGTACTGGTAAAGAACCACACGATAGAAAAGTGGGACGGGCCAAGGTTTAACGGTCCCTTTACAGTGGAAGACTGCACTCCCTCTCCAGTAAAGCTACAAGGAAGAAGAGTTTGGATCTTTCTGGGTGACATTAAGCCATACATCGGAAAAGGCCCCCTGCCTGCACCCCAGCGCGAGGAGACTACGGGCGACGGGGAAGAACCACAGCACATGCAGACGAGATCCATGATGAGGAAGAAGGACGCATGAACAGCAGCAAAGACACAGAACTTTTGTTCAAAAGTTGTGGCTTCATTATGGACATTCCTCTGAGCAAAAAAGAGGATAAGGACATAATAACAGACACTCTGTGCATCCTAGTTGCAGGGTGAAGAAGAAAGGTGCACGTGGAAGCCACAACATAGTATGTTGACTTTGAGGTTTGGACTGAGGCACACTGAAGCCTTGATTAAGAAAAAATATGCCAATTTTCGATTGAGGACACATAAATTGGAAGAAACTACAGTATCCAGACTCTTTCAACAAAGACACTTTGTGCAGACTCACTTATGGTGTCCCAAAGTAATGACATTACCAAAGATGTATTAATATACTTCGAGCTAGTACTGAGATCATACCTGTCATTGGTGGGGAGGCTCACCAGTCTCACTGACTTTCTTCAAGATCCTGAAAATGAAACGACCATAAGGAGGCTGCTTACTGTGATTGCCGAACAGTTCCTCCTACTTCCGGAATACAGAGAGGAAAAACCAAATGTCCCAAGTGGAGGAAGAAGCGAATAGGCTTATTAATGTACTGTTCTTTCACCTAATTGAAGACTGTGCAAATCTTGTCGGAAGAACTACAGACGTATTGACATTTCTTCGAGATCCAGCAAATACAGAACATCTAAGTATAATCCTAAACAGAATTGTTGTGCAAGTAGCTCTTCACGCACACCAAAATTGCAGACACTGTTCACAGTAAGTGAGAGCCAACAGTCCCAAACTTTAGCAAAGGCAGGACAAATGTCCCTGTCACCAAAAGACAGCAGATTGGTGAGTAATGTTTTCTTTCGCCTAATCGAGGATTTTCCAGAACTTGTGGGGAGACCTTAAGATGTTGACATTCATCAGAAACCCAGCTAATTCTACACAGATGAGCATGCTCTTGCATAGTATTGTGATGAAAGTGGAACTTTCTAACCATCAACAGAGCTGTTTGAGAAGATTTTAAAACTTTCCACCGAGGGACAGATCGAGAGTAGTGCCCGAGATTTCATTTTTATTTTATACTGACAAGGACACTACATGTCTTTAGGAATGAAGCAGATCAGAGGCATAGACTGGGATCTAGTATATTTTGAACAAGCACAGTAAAGAGACTTGCTGAATTATCGCCTGAGTTGGACACTTCCCATAGCCCAGCAAGAGAACTGTGTCCAGAAGTAATAGCCGATCGATTGTTCAGACAAAGGCGGACATCTGCTTTAGTACCTGCAGCTCACAACCAGAACCAACAGAATCCAGAGATAATATTGTTTAGAAGTTGTATTAAAAGTTAGCACATGTCAACGGATGATCGAAATGGGGATCCAGAGCAGCAATCTTGTCCTCCCTCGGGAGGAGAGACATCTGCACTTTTCTGGAAGTAAATACTGCTGATTGACCTACAGGGGTATAATGTATTTATGTATTATACTCATCATTGTTTTACTGTCACTGACGATTAGAACTGCATTTGTTATTGGTGTACAAAGCGTCCCACTCCCAGTGCACCCACCTAGTGGTGCACACATGAAGCCCCCAAAGGCACCCAGACCCTACATAGTGATTACCGTCCCTAGGAAATCTGATGGTGGAGTGAGTGAACTTGAGATGGATGTGTTTAGCAATGACACACACACACACACACACACTTATGGTAACAAGCAAAGTGAAAAGCCAGAGACATGGTCGGCAGAGTGTGAATGTAAAGAGGTTACTGACAACCACAAGCATGCAAACATTGAATGCACACACACCAGGCCTAGTGTCAATAACTGCAGAACCACATTCCAAAGCATGGAAGAAGAAAAACTCCAGAAGAGGCTCGAAGTTGGAAAAACAGAGGCCAGATGCAGATTTGGGGAACAGTGCTTTCACCAGATGAATGGGAGAAAGGAGTAGTGATTTGCAGGGCATGGATGGTCCTCGGAGCCTCCAAAGAAGCAATTGAAAATGCACAAAGGATATGCAAGTCATTATGGCTAAAGCTTGCAAAACTGCTGACATGGGTCGAAGACATAGGAGGACCCTTGCAGATAGTGCCACTGGAAAGTCCAAAACTGTGCTTCAGGACTAATGGCACAAGAAAGATGGGAGAGAATCAGAACTGTGGATGGAATCAGAACTGTGGACACATTTTTGATGCTCCAGGAATGATGCATGGAACTGCAGTAATAATGGATCATTATTGGGCATGTGGATCCAATGCATACATCAGACTGCCGGGAAACTGGGGAGGTATATGCACAATAGTGAATGTCCACGTTCCAGCGTTGGTGATCCCAAAAAGTGACTTGAATATTGACAGTTTCCCGAAAGCAGATGCTCACCTGAGGAAGAAGAGATCTGTGGAACTGCTGGATCGAATGAAGAGAGAGAATTACTTTTCTGCCAAATTAGAAGAAGCTTTTCATGCAATCCCATACGAACACAGGCTGTTTAGCCTCACCTCATCAGTGTTCACGACAATCTTCATGCCAAGATTTCAAGTTGGAGCAAATACTAAATTGTTGTAGATAACAGATGGGAGTTACCACAGACTATCAACACAACCACAAAAGGATCCAACGACCTAAAGGAAGAGGTAAGGGCAGTTTGATTGATGACTCTCCAGTACAGATATTTCCTTGACATGATCACAGCTAAGGATGGAGGTGTTTATGCAAAAATCAGATAATCATGTTGCACATGTATACCTTCTCATGATGAAGAAAATGGAACTCTAACAGAAGCCATAGGTATGCTGTCGAAACTACAGAATCAAATGATAGATGAGACTGATGAAGTAGACGACGACAGTTGGTTTGAACCACTATTCTCGTGGGTTCCGCAATGGATGGCAGATGCATTCAAATTCCTTGGAGCCCTGCTAGTGATGATACTGCTAGTTTCTGTGTTATCAAGATAATAATCTCTCAGTGCCAGAAAACTGTGAAAAAACCTATAGGGATGGAGATCATGATTGATGTCGAGCCAGGATGGAAGCCCAATGACCTGACTGACGAAGAATTAAGAGACTTTGTGAAGGCCAGCATTCATGCACCAGAAGGAACAAAGTTCCTACATTCCAAGAAAAATACCAATTATGTGGGAAGATTGGTTTAATGCAGCCCGAATGGACAGTGTCAACTGATGACGTGGAACAAAGACGAACATGTAAAAACAGCAGGAAGCTTGAAAGGAGTAATAAAGATATGGACCCCAAAGAGACATTTCTTCAGACAATTATGTACAGACCCAGAAGATGAAGAAAGAATGGACTCAAACAATGAAGCAAAAGAGAAACTGGAAGAACTGAAGAAAAAGGTGAAAGTGGTTGATGAATCACCCAGAGGGGAGAGTGTAGAGGAGGTCCCAAATGCAGCCCACCCTCCAACCATTCATTTTGAAGTACCAGGAACATTCACGCCGAAATATGTGACGTATGATGAGCAAATAAACCAACAGAGAGCCACAGTGGGGCTCTGTCCAGTACCTATCAGAAGAACAGCACCTATTGAAGTACCGATACCAAGGAAACCATGGACAGAGAGGTACCCATTGAGAAACCCATATCAACAAATGAAACAAAATGAAGATCGTCTGAATACAGTCCCTGAAGAAACCAAAAAGGTCTTAATGGAAGATGAATTGTGACATCACAAGAACCTGGATTGACTCACATATAGAAGATATAACAACCTGAGAACGATAAAAGGAGACGAAACTCCATGAATAAAGGACATCATGAACCCAAAGTGAAAGGGCGATGTCAAATGCAAGAAGCTTAAGCTATGAGCACGATGAAGATAGTCGACCACTTTACACATGTACATATGCTTGAAACCGCAAGAAAGCTAAGGAAATTGTGCGGCTTGCTATGCTTAGTAGAAGGATAGTGCGGCAAGCGCCACCTATACATATCTACCTCAAAAGAAGCATGTTATATAAGTATATTTCCACTTTGCACAAGCAGCAGAATCAACCAAAGGGTTACTAAAGGCCACACGAGAAGAGTTTCATATTGAGCAAAATCAAGAATAAAGCGGCAGAAATAAAAATCAGCAGAGGCAACTTGTGCCAGAAGAACCAAGGTCGTATCGGTCAAGATGGACGAACAGTAGCTACAATTAATTGAATCAACGAACAGAATATACTGTTCTGAAAGGTCAAGATAAGAAGCCAAAGGCAGGTGGTGGGTGAAACGAAAATCAAATACACAAATTGATGAAAAAGAGACAAAATTCACAGTGTCTGAATAACGTGACCAGCCGAGCGAGCAGAAGCAAGACCTTCACACCTATGCATGGCAACAGGCCAGGAGAAGATATCAGAACTTTTCCAGAAAGGAAATGCAGTGTCAAGGCCAACCACAGTGAAATAATTGACATATGGCTACTAAAGTGATGATTGATTGTAACAATAATTGGAGGAAGGCCGGGGGAACTAAGGGCACCCTGCACCTGGCCGACCATTCTGCGTGCTGCTAAGCAAAGTAAAAAAGTAGGAGTGGGGTTGGTGCCAACCCAATCACAGTGGACCAAGTGATCTAGGGTCGTATAGTTAGTAGAACCAATGTGACGTCGTACTTTTAGTGACTTCTACAGTAGTACAGTAGCCAGTTTGAAGGTAGGGCTTAGATGCCCCACCTGACAGTGTTTACCCAATCCCCTTACTCCGGTACCATATACAGATATAGTACCTATATTAAAGTTACCTTTTCCTAACCAATAGAATTGTATGCCAAATCGTAAGCGTTAAACATCAGTGATGACTAGTTTTTAGTATAAATGATGTATTTTTATGAAGTTCGTCAGAGTTGTGAAGCGAGAAGGAAGATCACACATCTGCTGATATTCCTGACTCCCCGTTTTTTGTACTTGTTATTAAACGGACTCCCTTTGCCAAACCGTCGAGTTGTCATCATTGATTTGGTGTTGGAGTATTAATCTGCACCCCCATCCACTCACGGGTGCTGCTATCTTGTCTTCTGAGCAAACCCCGACTCTATGGGCCGTTTGGGGGTCCCAGAGCACACGCTGCTCTGCATTTGCGTTTAAGGGCAGCCAGATCGGAGTCATACCAAGAGTTGCACTTTTTGGCAGGCTTCAGTCGGATCCTCATGACAGTGGCAAGTAAGGCAGTAGAGACCAGCCGACACATAATGACCAATTGTATGATCCTAAAGGACTGCTATTGCAAAGGTTACACTGACTTTGTATTGCATACCGTGGACATTTCTGTCCGCAATTTGGTGTAAAGCGCTTTATAAAACAATAAATACAAATACATTGCTACCGACCAATTTTGTTCATTGTAACCGCGGCTTGGGTAATATGGATAGAGGTGCAAAAGAGATTGTGATCTCACACTTGAAGTGAAGTTTTTAGGCTTATTAACTTATAAAGCGCATTATTGTGTTATGAATTGTGCATACATTGATTGCTTATATTTTAATTTATGGTTTTCTTTTTCAGTTATTTTATGTAATGTGCTGAAGGTTTAATTTAACTATTGCACAATAAATAAAAAAAATATAATAAAAAGATTTAGTCCAGCAGCCAGAACTCCAGTAATCTAGTAGCCTTTAGATCTTATGTAAGGATTAGGTGGGATGGCATCAGACTAAAATGTCGGCACTTCTTTATATGGGCGTTTGTAGAAGAAGCAGCTCTCTGGCACCTTCACAGCGCTAATCCATAGCGGCAAAACCATCCAAATGAGTCCCAAAAGAGGGTGACACCGTGCCTTTGACGTGTAAGGCAATATGTCTTTGGCTACGGCTGTTTATAGAACAAATCCAACGTGGCGTAATCGCCTTATCGGGCAGCCCCGAGCAAGTACCTTGATAGGGTCTGACGTGTGAGCTACATAAACCTGTCTTGTATTAATATGGGACACACGGAGAGCTTTGGCCGGCGGTTAATATTACCCAAATAAACAGTGTAATCTTTGCGATAGCGGGAAATAAGTGGATGTGTAAAGTGAGGTCCTGGAAAGAGCTGTCAGTGTCTGGTCTTAGACTGTGGGGGCGTGTGCAGAGGTATGGCGCAGCAAAGAGGGGCACAGTCTTTGTACAATGTCATTTACTAAAAGGAGGCCGACGGCTGCTATCTGGGAAATGCCCTTGTACCTATTAGCGTTTGCACGACCAGTAATGTTCGGTCAAGAGCCGCAGACAGTTCGCGGACTATAAACAGCTCCCGGCTGAAGCGAGGGGTGACTCTGGCTACAAGTCCGCCTGTAAACGACCTGTACAAAGGACAGGACGCCCGGATTCCGTCTCGGAAAAGTCAAATAATTTACAATCCCACCCTTGGGAACAATAAAAGTAGAGTTTGGCGAAAATGCATGTGGGATTTTTTTGAAGCAGTTTTTCAAACGCGCTGTGCACGTATGTGCATGTCAAATGCGTTGTTATCCGTGCATACACGCTTTTAAGATGGACGTTACAAGGATTTAAGTTTTGGAATTAGGGAGCAGTTCGTTAAATGCTTGTAGTGAATAGAGCCAATGAAATGTAAAACAAAACCTTTAAAGAAAATGGCTCAAAACACGACCCGAAAATGAACTTGGCAAGTATTACACCGTGGCCTGCTCTCTGAGAGTGAAATTGCATGGGAAGGCAGCTGCGCTCAGTGGAATGGCAGCTGTTTCCAGAGGTCAGGCCACACAGAGTGGTATTCTAGTTTAACAACTTAAGAATGACAAGCACATTATAACGTTCGAGCAGACGCCACCCTGGGGCACACCACAAAGGTAGTTAGCACAAGGCACTCCTCACGTACCATGGAATGTTCAAGTGAAATTCTCTTCAATGGAGTCATGTCCCTGGCACTTTTTTTTTATGAGGCGATAATCATCGGACCAACCCTCTCGCTACGGCTCACTGGCAACCAGTTTGCTTTGCGCATGCTTGGAGATGGATTTAGTGGCAGGGTCGGCCAGGTGGTTATTGCCACTCTCCTCTTTCTGACCCTTGGAACACTGACTGTGGCCATGACAATTCAGTGAATAACAAAGGAGTTTATTTATTGGGAAGCACATTTGAGCCTTAACACATTTCTGAGATGGTCAATCCTCTTATTTCCGATTACGCCATCTTCAGCAGCTTCTCCTTTCCCTCATCCATAATAGCCACTGTTACTGCTGCTCTTATTAACTCCAAACTGGACTATGCCAACATGCTGTACCTTTTGGCTTACTGCACAAAAACCCAGACTCATTTAAAAGTGGAAAAGGTCGCTTTAATGTGACAGGCCAAAGCTTACAATTAAACGCTTACCTGGCTCCATGGCCTTACAGACTAACGAAATATTTAAACAACCAATTAACTAATGACACATTTTCATTTCCCCCAACAATTAAATAATTAAATAAAGCCATTTTCTCCCTAACTGTCCCTTGGACCCTACCATCTCCTTACCCCTATTCCAGGCGTCCCGCTTTCTCCCTGGGGCCATGCCCCTCCAGGCTCAATACCTGTTCCCCCGGGGTGGCCCGCTTGTGCAAACAGCACCACCCCATCCTTTCCCATGTCATTCCCTTATTGTGTTTCCCTCCCCCCACATCAAAAGGGGCCATGCCCCCGTAGCCCAGACCCACTTCAATACCCCTCACACTCCCCTCTACACCAATCTCCCCCTTCCTATGACCTGCAGCCAGTCTGACCTGCCACATCAGCAACATAAATCTTACATCACAACTTCTCTAATGCCCCGACCTGTCACACAAAACTACCAGCCAGTCGCCCCTTAACCTACCAAAAAACTCCCTAACAAACCGCCCTGGGACGTAAAAAACCCCATCCATACCAACATCCAATGGTCCCCCCCCCTTTAATAAACCAAACCCCAGAACTAAACCAAAATGAAGGGGTGGGAGGGCAGGACAATCGCCAAGTCCAACCGTCGCCTGCCTCCCGAACCTTCCCTGGCCTCTTAAATACCCCAGAGGGGCGCTCTGCCCCCCACGGCCACTCGCTGGCCGTGTGCAGTGCCAAAAACCTCCCGGGGGGAAACACTTTGCGTTCCCCCGGGGCCCCCTTTTGGCTTACTGCACAAAAACCCAGACTCATTTAAAAGTGGAAAAGGTCGCTTTAATGTGACAGGCCAAAGCTTACAATTAAACGCTTACCTGGCTCCATGGCCTTACAGACTAACGAAATATTTAAACAACCAATTAACTAATTACACATTTTCATTTCCCCCAACAATTAAATAATTAAATAAAGCCATTTTCTCCCTAACTGTCCCTTGGACCCTACCATCTCCTTACCCCTATTCCAGGCGTCCCGCTTTCTCCCTGGGGCCATGCCCCTCCAGGCTCAATACCTGTTCCCCTGGGGTGGCCCGCTTGTGCAAACAGCACCACCCCATCCTTTCCCGTGTCATTCCCCCATTGTGCTTCTCTCCCCCCACATCAAAAGGGGCCATGCCCCCGGCACCAGAAAAACCCTCCCCCGAGGTGTTCTTTCTGCCCCACCCCCCCAACCACCTTCCTTTATTTCCAACTCTTCAACCAATCTCCAAGCCAAGAGCACAAGTCTGCCAAATAGTGATTGTTCCCATAAACCGACAAATGCACCCCATCCTCCCTAAAGATCATAAAGCCCTCATACACTATTTCCTTATGTTCCATCACCTGTAATGCCAGAGAGGCACAAAACTTGACAATTTCTCTGTTGATCCCCTTTCTAGCCCGCTCTATAGCTCCCTCCTTCCTCGCTCCCCTCCACACTCTGCGTGGCAACAACTTAGTCCACAACACCTCTGCTTGAGGCCACATTTCCCGCACCCAAACCAAATCCCTTTTCATCTTCCTTAGCAGGGCCACCCCAGTATCCCTCACCAGGTCATTCTCCCCAGCGTGAATAATCAACACCTCCGGCGCCCCATAGCGCTCCCGCAACCCCTCCAGCATATGCAGTAACTGGTCCCAGCTCAGGCCCCCTAACCCGTGCCATCTTACCACCACATCCTTATAGCTACACCCCAGTTGCCTGCCCAATACCCTTTTCTCTGCTTCTTTCCCAGCCCATTTAACAATTGAATGGCCGACAATCCACACTTGCGCCAACTCCCCCTCCTTTCGCACAGCATCTGAAAAAGAAATTACAAAATTACCACCACAATACATACCAACCCCAAGTTGTTGTCCGCCCACTTCTACCCCCTTCTTTCAAGTATCCCCTTTATGAAACTCCCTGACGTACCCCTTGTATCTCCCAGACTTCCACCGCCCCAAACTTTTCACCTTATCCTCTGTGAAACCCAACCTATTACCCTCCGATGCAGCGCCCATCCTGAATGAATGTGTACCAAAGTCCTCGCCCTTTTCTCCTATCACCAGAAGAGCCTTCCTCAATGCCCCCAAAACTTGCGCCGCTGAAACCGGTGACCCATCCTCATGCCTAAACACCAAGCCTGTCTTCCCCCCACACCGCTCCTTCCACAACCTACCTACCAGCACTGGGCATAAATCCTTGCTCCCCCGCCCCAACAAAACCCAGGAACCCTTTCCCTTCTGGTCCGTTTTAGACTTATTAATCCTGATGTCCAAACCCGATTCTGTAATTTGCACATCCTCCCACTGCAAACCCCCAGACCTCCCTTTTCCCCCCACCAACTCCGAAACCCGAAAGGCCCCGAAAAATAACCACGTAAAACATGTCGCAAACAGCTCCCCCTCCCATACCGACCAGCAAACTCCCCCTACTGCCTTCACCAGCCTCTGCAGCAATTCCGCCGATATTGGCCTCCTCCTGTCCTTGTCCCTCTTACTTTCCCTTGCACATCCTTCCAACATCCTACTCGCCATTTCCCCCCCACTCAGCTGGAAACCCCAAAACCATTTCTCGTAAAAAGTAATTCCTGCTAACTTCCCCGCTATAGTCGCTCTTGACCAGCCCCTGTCCATACACCTCAGGAGGAAATTCACGACATCATCCCTCCTCCTCTCTTCCGCATCCCATCTGCCCTTCCAACTACGCGCTCCCCCCCAATAAAATCCTCCCAGGCCCTCCTGTATGTCTCCTTAGACGCCGCGGCCAATGAACCCTCCACCAAAGCCAGCGCTCTCATCTTCCTATCTTCCACAGCTCTTCCGGAATCTGCTGCCCCTCCTGATCCGCCTCTGGAGCCAATCCACGGAATCTCTGCCATTGAAAACGAGATAATGCATCAGCGATGCCAATATCCTTCCCTGGCACATGTGTCGCCTTAAACACCACATTCAATTCCATACATCTCAGCACAAACTCCCTCATGAGTCTTGCCACCCTCTGATCCCTTGCTGACTGCCTGTTCACCACGTGGACCACGCATTCATTGTCAACATTGAAATTCACTTACTTATGCCGCAAATCCTTCCCCCACAACTCCAGTGCCACCAGTAATGGGAAAAATTCCAGGAATGCTATACTCCTTCCCTCCTTCAACCACAGTTCAGGCCATTTCTCCACACACCATTTTCCCCCCCAAAATAATCTGAAACCCCCTGCTCCTGCTGCGTCCGAAAATATCTATACTTCCCATGTCACCGGGTCCCCCTGCAACCACATTGACACCCCATTAAACTTCTCCAAAAAACGCAGCCAAATTCTGCAGTCCTCCCACACTGACCCCGATACTCTTATCCGGTGATGTGGACACTTTGCTCCCGCCATAGCCCCCGCCATGTTCCTACAAAACGTCCGTCCTGGGGCCACCACCTTACATGCAAAATTCAGATGCCCTACCAATCTCTGCATGTCAACCAGCGTAATTTTCTTGGCCCCCACCGCCTTTTCCAGCAACACCACCAGTTTGCTCACCTTGTGTGCGGCAAGCGTGAGGTCATAGCCACTGAGTCCAGTTCAATTCCCAGAAATGTCAACACCACTGCAGGCCCTTCTGTTTTGCCTTCCGCTAACGGCACACCCAACTCCTCCATTAGCTCCTGAAACAACTTTAGCATTCCTTTGCACTCACCCTCTCTATCTGCCCCGCTAATGAACAGAAAATCATCCAGACAGTGCAGCACACTCTCCCAACCCGAGTTAAATGAAAAAACCCACTGTAGGAAGGAGCTGAATCGTTCAAACAGCGCACAGGAAATTGCGCACCCCATTGGCAAGGCTTTGTCTATGTATATGCGATCCTCAAACTGCAAACCTAGCAACCAAAAATCCTCCGGGTGCACCGGCAATAACCTGAACGCCGCTTTGATGTCACACTTGGCCATTAAGGCCCCCCGCCCTTCTTTCCTTACCAGCTCCACTGCCTGGTCAACACTTGCATATACAACCCCACATTCTTCCGGGGCAATGAAATCATTCACTGACATGCCCTCTGGCCAAGACAAATGGTGTATTAATCGAAACTCCCCCGGAGCTTTCTTGGGCACCACCCCCAATGGGGATATAACTAGATCACCCGGCAGGTCACCAAATGGCCCCACGATCCTTCCCGCCGCTATTTCTTTGCTCAATTTTTGCCTTACCACTTCAACATTTTCTCTGGCTGACTTCAGATTTTCAGCCCACCGGCGCACCCTTGGGCCCTGATACCCCAATCTGAAACCTTGACTGAACCCCTCACCCAAAATCTTTGCCCCATCCCTGTCTGGATAAAATTGCAACCATTTTTGCAGAACCCCCACCTTAATTGGCGTAAAAGCTTTTCCCCACAACCCCTCTGCCTGAACCTCTCCCCCTCCCCCTGTCCCCCTGTTGGAAGCACTGCGTAAGAGGGTGTTTTCCACCACACTTGCTACACTCATGCCTGAACCTACACAGGGTCCTTGTACAGCCGTCCTTGTTGAACGCCCAACATGCTGCTGAGGACTGCCCTCTCCCCCCTCCCCTTCATGGGCAGGGCGACCAAGAAAGGGCCGGAAGGGCACCGGCAGCCCACTTGCTGTGTGCAATGTCGGGGCAGGCCTCGTTGGGGCCATCCATTGCAGCCAAAGATCCATGTCTATCTCCCCCAGACCGCCTGACTGTCCTCCGCCATTCTCGCTCTGAATTCCTCATCATACCTCACCCATGCAAAACCCCCAAAACTCGTGAAAGCCTTCCTAATTATGTCCATATATTTAAGTAGGGCCACACAACGCTCAGGGAATTTTTCACAATAAACACTGGCATAAATGATAAATGCCGACGTCCAATTCTCAATCATCACCGGTACCCTTGGGCACGCAGCTAGCTCCCTCTCTTCTTCCTTAGACCCCTCCTTAGCTCTCACCTCCCTATGGAGCAATTTAAAAACGTCTACAAATTCCCCCCCCTGAATCTTCTCCCTAGTCGCCGCCATCAAATGCGCCCCCAAAGGTTTCGTTATCCCCATGTATGGCAGTTTTTTCTCCTTTCCTTTCACTTCCAACTCCTTTTCTTTCCCAGCTTGCCCCTCGAGCAACAATGGCTCCCCCACCTTATCCGTTTGGACCTCCACAGAGCAGATGCCCTTCTCGATCCCCAAGTCTCCAATGGCTTGTACCCCCACTTCTTTCCTTAACCCTTGCAAACCCGACCCTTCATGTCCCGTCCCCCCTCTTGGGACCCCTCTCTGCCAAGCAGATGACCATTCCCTTTCCCGCTCACCTCTTTCTGCACCTGCCGTCTACTGCCTTGCGTCCACACCAATGCTCCTCATCGCCTTCCTTATCGGGCTCCTACTGCGGGGACAAAACATGTCAGCAGACTCACCCAGCCAACCTTTTCCCTGCCCTCTTGCCCCCCGACCACCCTGCGCCTGTCTTTCCAGATCCCAAGCCCAACTTCTTCTCTCCTCCCCCTTTTCCCCCACCGTCCTATAACCATCCACCTCCCACTGCCCCTCATAATCCTCAAAACCAATTTCATCACCTGTCAAATACCATTGTGGCTGCGAGCTCGTGCCACAGTCGAGTTGCTCTTCCTATTGCGAGCCCGGGGTGTCCACCCCACAACTCCTTTGACGTCTTCTCGGCAGGGCCATGGAAACCCCTGCCTGGTCCTCTTCTCTCGGGCGAGGCGCTCCGACCTCCACCCTGGGGTCTTCATTGCTAGGGGCCGTGCTGAACCCTTTAGGCTCTTCGTACGCTGACCGAGTAGGGGCCGTTCTCAAACCCTCTACTTCCACTTGACCAGCGGGGACTGCGCAGCGCCCTCCGCCCTCACTCACCCTCCCCGGGGGGGCCGTTCCGCACCCCACCCTATCCACCTCAATTGATAGGGAACTCCCTCTCCTTCTCCCACCCGCACTCTTCCGCAGGTATTTCCCCCCTATTCCCGCTGCCCTTGCACCCCCTTCTGTGCTTCAACCATAGCCCCGCCGTGGTTCCTTTGAGCCACCTCCATTTGCGCACTCCCTGCTCCCTTAGTGCTATCCTTCATTCCCTCCCCACGTGGCTGCCCACCCGAAATCCTTTCTTCCCCGGACGCCCTCCTGTCTATCTCCCTCCTCATCTTCCTGCCCCTGGATTCCCAAACCTCCCCTCTCCCTGCCGCGGGGGTGCAAGCCACCACTGCCGCGAGAGCCCCATCGGCTGCCGCTCTCTGCTGCGGCCTACCCCCAATTGCCTCCCCTTCACCCGTGACTGCCCCCTCCAGCTGGGCCTTAGTTGCCCTGCTAATTATGGCCAGGGCCTCCCTCAGAGCCCTCGCATCCACCAACCCCTCCCTGTTTGCACCTTGGCCCACCATCGTGCACCAACACTTACTGGCGCACTAACTATGCCCCTTGTTGCTCCCCGCTACCTAAGCCCCCGAGCCGGGACCTACCCGTGGCAAGAAGAACCCTTAGTAGAGGAGAAACCCCCACAGAAATTGCTCTAACCACTAAATACAAAAGGAGTTAAATAACACCCGCTCCAAAAACAACCTTATTATCTCAATGAATGTTTTATTTTTATTTATATTTTTTTTATGGAAAGCCCCCCACCTAGCCAACACCCCCAGTCCTAGAGAGAAATCCTCCGACTAGCGCTCTTGCAGAGCTACTAATAAACCCACACAGGCACCCCCCCACCCACCACTGATGCTGGGAACCCCTAGAGAAAACCCTTTCCTTTCTCTCCTGTTGGTTTTTTTTTTTTATATACCTGGGCACCCCCGTGCAATTCACTCCTCAACAGCCCGCCCCCTGGTGGCCCACCCGCCGCACCGCAGTGCCTTGCAGCCACTTACAAGAAAAAGAGCGGTCCCTTTAAGAGGAACGCTCTGCCCCCTTAAGCCCGAAGGCCCTCACCGCGCGCGAGGAACTGGAAAGCCCAGAACACACGGGCTTTGACAACTGCCCCCCACCTGCTCCACTGCACCCGCACGCCCCGGGCGAAGCAGGTCCGGCACCGGGTGGTTTTACAAAAGGGGGGAAGCCATACTGGCGGAACCTGAGGCTTCATACAAAACTGTATAACAAGGGGGGGTGGTTACCGCCGTTCAAAAATTAAGCCATTCTGAAAATGTAGAATGTAATATTTCTAAGGAACTGTAGTGTTAACTAGTAATCACCCTATTCCAAACCTGCAAGAACTGAAACATGAACTCGCATCTCTCTGTAAATCATAAAGCAGATTAAATCATTCTTTTTGTACCCTTATTACTCAGGGAACATGTATTTATTTACATATGATAAAAAGGAAAAAGAATCATATTCACATCTTTAAGTAGAGCAGACTTTTTGTGTTGCACTTTGCCATAGTATATACAACAACAAAATTCAGAACAATATTAACCATTAGGATTGTCCATGTAAAAGAAGAGACAAAGATTCTATTGTAATCAACATTTGCATTTTGGTTACAGGTATACCTCTTATACATAAACTTATCTGCAAAAGAGAGTGTGTTCTTAATACAGCAAACTGAGCTTGTTTTTTTCAGCAAAAATCTGCATGTTGATGTTATTACTGAGGTTTACTGACAGGGCTCTAATCCTATCTAGTACAGTCCAATTATGTACTCATTGACCCGTTTAAAAAAAAAAAAAAAAAAAAAAAAAAAGAACATTCATAGTGAGTGAAATGCGTTTTTGTGGGCTCTGTTGTGTACAGAGCTTTGGGGTCAGGGAAAATAAGAACAGAACCAGAAAATAAATCAAAATGAACAAACGAGCAAGGCACCCACAATAAACATAACGTGTGTTAGCCAAGTCTTAATTTTTTATATTAAAGTCTTTTTACATTAATGTAATGGTAGCCAATCCTTGGTCGACGTCGGGAACAAAAAACAATCCCTGATGTTTAAACTGGAGACAGGCCAAAGCCTGTTACAGTGACGTTTCGGCCTTAAAAGTGACGGCCTTCTTCTGGGCCAGGAGGATGGTAGAGGCCTGCAATAATGTGTAGAGAAGGGGAATGGAATTTAGATATAGTACAAGCAAAGGAAATGTATTCGTAGCTGGTACAGTCTGGATAACAGTTAAAACATATAGCCAAAGAATACACATATAAAGGTGCATTCTGGTCTAAAAGTAAGGGATTAAAACCAACTGACCTTGGATGAGTCCGGACTGAAAAAAAGAGAAGTAGAGGCAAGGCTGGAAGAGGATCGTGTGAAAAAGGGGAGGGGGGGGGGGGAAAGGAAGGGGGGGAAGGGAAAAGAATCCAGTCACACGGTGTAAGATAACCCTCGTTAAGGTGTCAAGGATAGACGTTATTTGTATCCTGTAATAACCAAAAACAGGGCTTCATAAGTTATATGCCATGAGGTTAGCTTCGGCAGACTAAGAAAGTAAGCACAGTGCTCCTGCAGGGCAACTGACATGCAGGGGCACTGGGCATTAATCATAAGAAGTACAAAAGAATAGTATAGAAAAATTGCACATACCTACTAGGCATCCGCTTAGTTGGAGGCGGATGGGCATGGAGCATAGGCGAGAAGGGGTCCGTATGTCTGACGGGACAGTCAATGAGCCCTCATCACTTACATGGTGAGTTAATCTAGAAAAAAGCGCAAAGTGCTGTTTAGAGCGTGTTGCCGGCATCTAAAGTAAGGGCCACTAGTGTACTGGAGGGGCTAGCTGGAATGAGGCCCCCTCGTATAGAGCAACTTACTTGCAACAGGCCGTGAGTAAGGCAGCCTGGAACGGCTGCTCGCCACCGCGAAAATGCGTCCAGTCGGTGGAAACGCTGGGCTCGTCGGTGACGAGGTGCGCCTGTGCTAGGGAGTAGTGAAGCCTACACCCAGAGAAGCAAGGTTAGCACTGCGCATGCGTGGGGAACCAGTGGCTCCGGGACAGAGTCAGAGACATTCCTGTTACGGAGCCACTACTCACCCCGCGCCTGCGCACTACGGGAGACAACCAAGTTACACGTCCCTCGTAACTGGAACAACCCGGCCTCGAGCAAGCGGCCTGGGCAGAAGGAAACACACAAACGGAACTGGCATCGAGAGCACTATGTAGGTAGGCCGGGGTAAATGTTAACCGAGCTGGTGTGTACAGTATTACAAATATATAGGTCTTGGACTGAGGTGCGCTTGAGATGTATCTAATAACAGTGTCCAGAACAGACACTAAGGGCGCAATGTGTCCCAACTATGAATAAAAGCAGGGTGCTGGATAAGCAGGTGAAAATACAAGGGGAGGAGGGAGGACAGGTGAGGGGGGGGACAGGAGGGGGGGGGGGGGAAAGGGGAAGGGAGAGGGGGGGGTTTAGTCTGGGGTATGGGTGGAAAGAGAGAAAAAGGGGGTGGAAAAAGAGGTTGGGGGGGTGAGGATGAGGGTGTGAGTGGGTTCGGGGCAAAGGTGGTAGGACTATGATTTAGTAATAGTTTTCTGATGCTGCAGCTTCATTAAGCCCATGTTCAATTGTGCGTAATTTGAACATCCACCATGCTTCTTTGTAATTCAGGGCATTTCTGATGTTGGACGTGTGTTGGATTTTGTTAAGAACCCACCATTTCAACTGTTCCTGGGTGTGTTTAAATTCCACATAGTGGGAGACAAGTGGTGCTGAGATTATGCGGCATCTTATTTTAGAACGGTGTTCCCCGATGCGTTTGTGTACTGGTCTTGTTGTCTGTCCCACGTATCGTAACCCGCACGGACATTCAATCGCATAGACCTAAAACCCTCCGGGGCCCCCCCTCCAACCGCCCAATGAGGGATGTACCTCTTCCCCCACCCCCTGCGGCGCTCCGGCTCCCTCCCAGGCAACCCGGGAAAAGGAAACCGCGGCCCCTGCCGGCACAACCCGCCCACCCGGATAAACAAACCGCAGATGGCGGCTCCGGTAAGAGAGGGGGGGTAACTTATTTACGATACCCCCAAATATGCAGAGTTTGCAGACACAAAACTTTTTTTTTTTTTTATACTAACGCCGCCGTCACACCTCCCCTACCCTGCTATACCTGACCACCACTAAACCCTGGCTAGCCCCTACCTCACCGCCTCACTCGACCCTAGGCCCAGCTACAGGGAAGGCTCGGGAGCAGGCGACAGGACTTCACAATCGCCAAGTCCAACCGTCGCCTGCCTCCTGAACCTTCCCTGGCCCCTTAAATACCCCAGAGGGGCGCTCTGCCCCCCACGGCCACTCGCTGGCCGTTTGCAGTGCCAAAAATTTCCCCGGGCAGAAACGCTTCGCGTTCCCCCCGGGTCCCCCCTTTGCCCGCCCTATGGTGCTGCCCCTTTAAGGGCACACGCAGGCGGCGGAGTGATGTTTCACTCCGCCGCATGCCGTATAAATAAAAGGGGCGTTCCAGGCCACCTAAGAGCAAGGAGATCATGAACCGACTACTCCTGTGTGCATGTGGCTCTGTAGCGGAGGGGGCTCACAGGCATTCCGGTTGGAACCGGAGACACACAACAGGCCCCAAAGCACTCACTGAAACACCTCCAACGTATTCAAAACGCAGCAATCTGCCTGATCTATAATTCCCTTCTATTCCTATTGCACGCCGAACCCTTCACTGGCCCCCAGTTCGACAGGGAGTCCATTTCAAGACTCTTTGCCTAATCTATGAATGCCTACCTGGCTCAGCCCCTTCTTATTTAGTCGATGATATCTCACTCTATTCTCCCTCTTGCACGCTTCGATCCTCCAATGATGTCTTTCTCATGATCTCTAAATCTAAGCAGTGGCAGGCAGCCACCTCGCCTGAGTGAAAGGCAGCACAATGCCCCATGTGCGTTATTTTCATGGGGGACTGGGCTGCCTGCCTCTCAGCAGGGGTGTGTCCCCTGCTATGGTTTTTTTCTTTGCACAGCCTAAGGGCTCTGCAACAAATGCAGTGGTGAATAATGGGAGCCGGTAGGGCGTCGTAAGCTGACTCTCATTATTATGCCAGCAGGGTAAATACGCTTGCTGACAGGAGAGGAGGGCTCTCCTGTCAGTCAGTGTGTTCACATTCTGGAGACCTACAAAGGAACACTTTGACAGGAGAACTCTTCTCTCCTGTCAGGCAGTGTGTCTACATCCCGAGAGGATGGGGGGGGGGGCATCCAGTCATCCCTGTGGCTGCGTGGGCTTGTGTGTGGATGCATGCAGGCAAGGTAAGTGCATTTTTTAAAATGTAAAGTGTATGCATACATCTGTGGTGTCGTCACCATCTCATGTCACGTAGAGAGGGACACGGGGACACAGGAAGGGGAGGGGCGAGCGAGGAGAGGAAACAGTTCTGGTTTGCTGTACTGAAATAAAGATGTGTTTGAATCCTCTCTCCAGCCTCCGCCTCTTTGTGCTACGCAGGCTGGCGGGAACCCCAAATGCAGATTGCATGTTCCACATCTTAAACTTTACACTGGCGACGAGCCGTATCCGAATGACTACGCTTGTGCACTTGCACTCGTGGCACGTGAAGAATGATGCCACTGCAAGCTGCGGTGCATGTTTTCCCAGGCAGCATTTTCTTGTGGGAAGGATTTCCCCAGCACCGGAGGGAGACAAGGCGAGGAGGAGCGTGCAAGCTCCCCGCCAGCCGGTTGTGTGTGGCACACCGTCTGCCCAAAGCACCGAGCAGTGCGAGCAGCAGCTCCTGCCAACAGCAACCAGCGGGTCGGAGCATGGTGGCTCCCCGCTACCCCGCGACACATGGGCGGTCGGTGGAAGACGAGGAAAATATCCTCCCATCAAAAGCATTGTGAACATCAGAGTGGGTCAGGGCGTGAGGGCTCCCCGCTGTGCACCGTCACTCCGGGCAGGCACATTAGGCCTCGCCGGAGCGTAATCAAGCAAAGCATTTTCCTGCCATCGTGGGCCCTCAGCCACACAGCCTGGTGCGCCCTGCCTACAGCGGCACAGTTGGGGGACAGCAAACGGCCTGACTCGCAGTGGGGCAAAACGACCCACACACATTGCAGCGTGTGGTGTGATAGCCACCAAACCACCATAAGAACCTTTTTCACCAAGCGTAATCCACGCAAGAAGAGCACACGGGCCCCACAGGTCACCAGCCTGCCAAGCTACACACACGTGCACCCCAGACCCCCAGAGGAAGCCATCACGCTACGACCAGCCACCCCATCTCAAAGCAAGATCAGTGAAGAGGAGAGCCAATCCAAAATCATCAGAACTGTTTGATAGACGCACCTAGAGACAAAATGTCAGAAAATGAGTCATTGACAGTGCCAATAACACCGGCTCGAGCAATCCCTCCCAGTATGCACGACAGCCTCCTAACGCAACTGCCCACAAATCTCAACCTCAGTGACACCAGAACTCTGGGTCCACGATGGAAGAGGTGGCTGAAAGATTTTGAGGTGTGCCTCAAAGCCATTGGCCCAGTTGATGATGAGAAAAGGCACAGTCTACTAACATTTTCCATAGGCCCAAATGTAAGGGATATTGTGGATGAACTCGCCACAAGTGTCACTGATACCTATGCAAACTTGAAGGCGACCCTCACAGACTACTTCACACCACACACAAATGTACATTACGAGACACATCTTCCACACCACCAAGCAAACCAGAGGTGAGACAATGGACGCTTTCGTAATGCGTTTGAGACTCAAAATGAAGCACTGTGATTTCAACAATTATTCCAATGCAGAGGCGCTGCGCTTGCAAATCATAGTAGAGTGTGGACTTTAGAAAACGTCTGCTGCAGAAGCCACGTAATCTGGACGAAATCCTACGCCTGACTTGCTCAGACGCCGCGTTAGCATCATAGGTAGAGGGACTGGACGACATCAAAATCACGCATGGAAAGCAGGAGTGCATCAACAAGCTGGAAGGAGCCTCAAAAGGCAACACTGACCCATTCTGCTACAGATGTGGCCACGAATACCCGCATGAGGGACAATGCCCAGCCATGGGTCAACAGTGTTGCACCTGCGGGGAGGGAAAACCACTACAGGGCGGTATGCCTCATATACCGCAGCAAAATACAAGGCGAAGGAAGAAGCAGACGACCAACACAAGAAAGGGACTAAAGACTGCAAAGTCCATCCCGAATGACAAACCAGTCGTATGACACCGCTCACCTCAGGTGCAGGGACGACAAGCCAGACAAAGAAGGGAACGAACCTCGAGTGACTGGAGAGACAGTAAACCCCCCATATCCAGACCAAGGAGGAGACCCAGAAGACACGTCAGATATCTAGTTGAACACTCACAGTCAGACAGCGCCTCAGGCGCTTCCTCGGAGGACAATGCCCAAAGAAGCGAGAAACTAAGGGAAGAGTCAAGGAAAAAGGGATACCTGTATGCTTTAGGCAACCCGACAGCAAAAGAGCACAGTCCGACTTTACTCATACATGTCAATAAGACAGCTGCAGAATTCCTGGTGGACACTGGAGCCACCGTAAATATAATAAGTGAAGAGGTATACAACGATATACCTTCCGCCCCCCGTCTACAACCAGCAAAAGCACTGATCTTCTCCTACGGCTCGAAGACACCTCTGGCCTGCAAGGGTTTTTTCACTGCTTCATGCAGCTGCAAGGGACAAGACAAAGACATCCCCATGCACGCCCTGGAAGCTGCCACTCAAAGCAGATGCATCTTAAGCTACAAGGCTGCAATTGAAATGGCTCCATCCTTGTCCTGTATAGACTCATGGTGCACAAATACCTTGATCCCACCGCAAACACTGAACAAGTATTAACAGCACTCTTCAAAGGCTTGGGAAAGTTGAAAGACTGCCAAATCGAACTGCACATTGACACCAGGGTCACTCCAGTAGTGCAACACTATCGGGAAATCCCCATAAATATACAAAAACAAGTAGAAGACAAACTGAATAAGTTGCTGGAAGCCAACATCATTGAGCCAGCGGAAGGTCGCACACCACGGGTGTCCCCCATAGTACCTGTACCCAAAAGAGACTCATCGGACATTCACATATGCGTGGACATGCAGCGGCCAAACGAGGCCATCACGAGAGAACGTCACCAAGCTCTGTGCATCATTGACATGGTGCACCTCCTCAATGGAGCCACTGTCTTCTCCAAGCTGGTCCTCAACAAAGGGTACCAACAGCTGGATCTCAACAAAGCTTCCTGATATATCACTACATTTGCCACTCATCTGGGTCTATACAGGTATAAGTGTCTTAACTTTGGAGTCTCGTCAACGGCAGACATTTTTCAGTCAGAGATCCATAATGTTATCAAGTACGTACCCAACTGTCTGAAGTACAGTGAAGACATCCTAGTATTCGGTCAGACCCAAGAACAGCCCGACAACACACTCATGCAAGTGTGCATGGCTCTGGAAGAGGCCCAACTCACCCTAAACAAGGACAAATGTCAATTTAGGAAACAGACACTTCGTTCCTTTGGCCACATTTTTTCCTCCAAAGGAATGACGTCTGACCCAGAAAAGGTCAGCACCCTCACTGATGCAGAACCACCAAGCTCCACAACCGACCTCAGATCTGTCTTATGACTAGCAAGCTACTGTACACGATACATAAAAGACTTTGCGTCTGTCAGTGAAACCCTCAGGGCACTCACAAAACACAATTCGGAGTTCAAGTGGTCTGAAAAATGCCAGCAAGCGTTCCAGCTAATAAAGGACCGCATCTCTGACGCCAAGAACATGGCCTATTTTGACCCAAGAAAGGCCACTGAACTGATAGTGGACGCAAGCCCAGTTGGCCTCTGAGCCATTTTGACTGCTTGACGAGAGAGACAGCCATTCCAAGCACATTGTATCCTGCGCAAGCTGTAGCTTATATCCAAGACTGAACAAGTCTACTCGCAGGCCGAGAAGGAAGGGCTTGCCATAGTCTAGGCCTGTGAACATTTTCATTTATTCTTGTACAGGAAACTGTTTACGATTGTCACAGATCACCAGGCTTTGTTGTTCATCTACGACATGGGTGCACAACATACAGCCCGCGGGCCAGTTGCGGCCCGCCATGCCATTTTGTCCGGCCCGCAAGGCACAAAGACTTTCCTAACGGAGTGCAGCCAGCAAGCAGCATTGGCCTCCCTCCATTAGGAAAGTCTTTGTTATCTTCCGGGCCGGACAAAACACTGGCCCTCATTGGCTCAGCACACATGCACTGTGCACCTCCTACGAGCCATGTAGTGCGTGTGTGCTGTACCAATGGAGGGCCAGCATTACGGCTGACGTGCGCCAGTAAGGCTTGATGCCGGAAGGCATTTCAGCCTTGCTTGCCACGCCAGCTGTAGTACCACTCCACTTACCTCGCCAGTGTTTCAGCTAGCCTGCCTTCCAGCATGTCCGGTAAGTGGTCTGTATGTTTGTGCTGTGTTTGTGGGGGGGGGTGTCGGGTGTGCATGAATGTTTGTTTTTGTGTGTTTGTGTTGTGTTTGTTGCGATGCGGGGGGTGGGGAGGGTGTCGGGTGTGCATGAATGCTTGTTTTTGTATGTTTGTGTTGTGTTTGTTGCGATGCGGGGGTGGGGGGGTGTCGGGTGTACATGAATGTTTGTTTTTGTATGTTTGTGTTGGTGTTGTGTTTGTTGCGATGTGGGGGCGGGGGGGCTGTCGCGTCTGTATGGGTGTTTATATTTGTATGTCTGCGCAGTGTATGTTGAGATGCGGGGGTGGGGGGTGTGTCAGGTCTGTATGGGTGTTTGTATTTGTATGTCTGCGCAGTGTATGCTGAGATGGGGGAGGAGGGTGTGTCGGGTCTGTATGGGTGTTTGTATTTGTATGTCTGCGTAGTGTATGCTGAGATGGGGGAGGAGGGTGTGTCGGGTCTGTATGGGTGTTTGTATTTGTATGTCTGTGCAGTGTATGTTGAGATGGGGGTGTGTCGGGTCTGTATGGGTGTTTGTATTTGTATGTCTGCGCAGTGTATGTTGAGATGGGGGCTGCGGGTGTGTCGGGTCTGTATGGGTGTTTGAATTTGTATGTCTGCGCAGTGTATGTTGAGATGCGGGCTGGGGGGTGTGTCGGGTCTGTATGGGTGTTTGTATTTGTATGTCTGTGCAGTGCATGTTGAGATGCAGGACTGGGGAGTGTGTCAGGTCTGTATGGGTATTTTTATTTGTATGTCTGTGCAGTGCATGTTGAGATGCTGCAGTGGGGGGTTTGTGTCTGTATGGGCGCATAGTGTATTGGTGTATGCTTGTGAGTTTGTGTGCTGAGTTGGGGGATGGTGGTTTGTGTCGGTATGGGTGCATAGTGTATTGGTGTATGCTTGTGAGTTTGTGTGCTGAGTTGGGGGATGGGGGGTTTGTGTCAGTATGGGTGCATAGTGTATTGGTGTATGCTTGTGAGTTTGTGTGCTGAGTTGGGGGATGGGGGTTTGGGTCGGTATGGGTGCATAGTGTATTGGTGTATGCTTTTGAGTTTGTGTGCTGAGTTGGGGGATGGGGGTTCGGATCGGTATGGGTGCATAGTGTATTAGTGTATGCTTGTGAGTTTGTGTGCTGAGTCGGGGGATGGGGGTTCTGGTCTGTATGGGTGCATGGGATGGGGGCCATGGGGCATAGTGTTTGGTTGGGGGTGGGAGCCATGGGGCATAGTGTTTGGTTGGGGGCCATGGGGCATAGTGTTTGGTTGGGGGGTGGGGGCCATGGGGCATAGTGTTTGGTTGGTGAGTGGGGGCCATGGGGAATAGTGTTTGGTTGAGGGATGGGGGCCATGGGGGCATAGTGTTTGGTTGGGGGTGGGAGCCGTGGGGCATAGTGTCTGCTTGAGGGGTGGGGGCCATGGGGCATAGTGTTTGGGTGGTGAGTGGAGGCCATGGGGGATAGTGTTTGCTTGAGGGGTGGGTGCCATGGGGCATAGTGTTTGGTTGGGTGGTGGGGGCCATGGGGCATGGTGTTTGGTTGGTGAGTGGGGGCAATGGGGAATAGTGTTTGTTTGAGGGGTGGGTGCCATGGGGCATAGTGTTTGGTTGGGTGTGGGAGCCATGGGGCATAGTGTTTGCTTGAGGGGTGGGGGCCATGGGGCATAGTGTTTGGTTGGTGAGTGGGGGCCATGGGGGATAGTGTTTGGTTGAGGGGTGGGTGCCATGGGGCCTAGTGTTTGGTTGGGGGTGGGAGCCATGGGGCATAGTGTTTGCTTGAGAAGTGGGGGCCATGGGGCATAGTGTTTGGTTGGTGAGTGGGGGCCATGGGGGATGGTGTTTGCTTGAGGGATGGGGGCCATGGGGCATAGGGTTTAGTTGGGGGTGGGAGCCATGGGGCATAGTGTTTGCTTGAGGGGTGGGGGCCATGGGACATAGTGTTTGCTTGGGGGGTGGAGGCCATGGGGCATAGTGTTTGGTTGGTGGGTGGGGGCCATGGGGCATAGTGTTTGCTTGAGGGGTGGGGGCCATGAGGCATAGTGTTTGGTTGAGGAGTGGGGGCCATGGGGCATAGTGTTTGGTTGGGGGCCACGGGGCATAGTGTTTGGTTGGGGGGTGGGGGCCATGGGGCATAGTGTTTGGTTGGGTGGTGGGGGCCATGGGGCATAGTGTTTGGTTGGTGAGTGGGGGCCATGGGGGATAGTGTTTGGTTGAGGGGTGGGTGCCATGGGGCATAGTGTTTGGTTGGGGGTGGGAGCCATAGGGCATAGTGTTTGCTTAGAGGGTTGGGGGCCATGGGGCATATTGTTTGCTTGAGGGGTGGGGGCCATGGGGCATAGTGTTTGCTTGAGGAGTGGGGGCCATGGGGCATAGTGTTTGGTTGGTGAGTGGGGGCCATGGGGGATGGTGTTTGCTTGAGGGGTGGGGGCCATGGGGCATAGTGTTTGGTTGGGGGTGGGAGCCATGGGGCATAGTGTTTGCTTGAGGGTTGGGGGCCATGGGACATAGTGTTTGCTTGGGGGATGGGGGCCATGGGGCATAGTGTTTGTCTGGTGGGTGGGGACCATGGGGCATAGTGTTTGCGTGAGGGGTGGGGGCCATGATGCATAGTGTTTGGTTGAGGAGTGGGGGCCATGGGGCATAGTGTTTGGTTGGGGGCCACGGGGAAAAGTGTTTGGTTGGGGGGTGGGGGCCATGGGGCATAGTGTTTGGTTGGGTGATGGGGGCCATGGGGCATAGTGTTTGGTGGGTGAGTGGGGGCCATGGGGTAAAGTGTTTGGTTGAGGGATGGGTGCCATGGGGCATAGTGTTTGGTTGAGGGTGGGAGCCATAGGGCATAGTGTTTGCTTGAGGGTTGGGGGCCATGGGGCATATTGTTTGCTTGAGGGGTGGGGTCCATGGGGCCTAGTGTTTGCTTGAGGGGTGGGGCCATGGGGCACAGTGTTTGGTTGGGGGTGGGAGCCTAGGGGCATAGGGTTTGGTTGGGGGTGGGAGCCATGGGGCATAGTGTCGGACCCCAAGCGAGAACCCAATAATAAAGCTAAAACAGGCACAGTTAGGAGATGTACATCCTTTGCTCTTTGTGGAAACCTGACTCGACGAAGGCCATACTCCTCTTGGGCAACCCAAACAGCAAAGTATAGCAGTCCAAAATAACAGGATGTCCAATCAAGGGTCAATAAAATATATATAATATAACAGACGATATGCAATAACTAAAAAGAAATAAATGATAACAATGGAAAATGTGTAGTACAAAATGTAAGTTTGAAATACAAATAAAAATCGTTACACCTCAAAAACCAATTCTTTTTCCATGTGTTTAATAAAAATTGGGGGTTGAAAAAGCCTCCTGTCATGCCACTCCCCGCCGCGCCTACCGCCCCACCCACACTTACTTTTCGGCCCACTATAGCCATCATGTAAAGTACTTTCGGCCCTCTGTCAAAATCAGTTGTGCACCCCTGATCTACGACAATCCACAAGCTAAAATGCCACCACGAATAGCAAGATGGGCTTTGAGGTTACAGGACTATCACTTCAACATAATCACAGGCCGGGGAAAGATCACAACCCAGCAGACTTCCTCCCACGACATCTAAGCAAGGAATGCTTGGCAAACCCATCCATAGCGGAACAGTACATCAAGTATGTGATACAAGGAAACACGTCAAAGTGTCTTGGCACGCACCAGATAGCTCAGGAATCCAACGCTGATCAAGGACTACAGATCATCCTTAGGTGTCTGGAGACCGGACTCTGTAAGCAAGCATGGAAGTTGAAGGAAAGCACAGGGGAGGATACTAAACAAGATATCACCTGCCTTCTGGCTGTCAAAGATGAACTTGCTAAGTCCGAGGAAGGTCTACTGCTTATGGGCACCAAATTAGTGATCCCTCGCTGCCTAAGACATAAGGGCCTATAACTAGCACACGAAGGGCGTCGGGGGAGAGTGTCCACAAAAAGGATGCTTAGGTAAAAACTATGGCACCCTCATCTCGACACTCAGTTGGAAGAGCTGCTTACAAATTGCCCCACATGCGCAGTAATAAATCCACACACCAGACCAGAGCCACTATGCATGGCTACACTGCCAGAGGGAGCCTGGGAAGAAATCACTGTGGACTTTTTCAGGCCGCTAGAAGGGGATGAGCACATACTAGTAGCGGTCGACAAATATTTGTGATTCCCAGACATCCAAATTGTGCCGACCACACCATTCCCGCCCTCGACAGAATGTTCGCCACCTATGGCATCCCCAAAGTTGTGAAAACGGATAATGGGCCACCACTGACGGGGCAAGACTTCAAGACATTCTCAGAATACATGAGATTTCACCACAGAAAAATAACATCTTTGTGGCCCCAGGCGAAGAGCACTGTAGATCATTTCATGAGCAACATCAAACGCACCGCTCAAATCACTCGAATCACAGATGAGCCCGTGGAGAAGGTGCTATGTCAATTAATGCGAGATTATAGAAATACCCTGCACAGCACCACAGGGAAAACACCCTCTGAAGTGATGTTTGGGAGAAACATAAGAACCCAGCTCCCACACATAACGCAGGAAGACGAGAAGTACAGCAGCGATCAGGAAATGCGAGAGCAAGACTCTCAACAGAAAGCTGAAATGAAGGGAGGAACCGATGAAAGAAAGAGAGCGAAAGAAAATGACATTGAACCAGGGAATGCAGTTATTGCAAAACAAACCCAAAGTCGCAAAAACATGGCTGCGTTTGGAGAAGAACCCCTCACTGTCGTTCAAGTGAAGGGATCCCTCATCACAGCCGAAGGTGACAGGAAGACAACGACAAGGAATTCCTCACATTTCAGGCGGATGCCTGGAATTGTGCCCGTGACCAGCCCCACCTCACCAGCTCCTCTCACCGAGTGGGATGCAGCCTATGAAGGAGACAGAGAGGATTCCAGTGCCAAAGCACCACCCTGGCCGCTTCAGGAATGTAAGGAGCAGACGGACCAGCGACCCCAAAGAATTTGTAAGAAACCTCACAGGCTCCTTTGTTAGGGAGAATTCTCTGTTTAGGCTGAATTTCCCAACCTAGTGAGTCCCCCAGCAGCTTTGCTGGATTTTTGGGGTTTATTTTTTTCTCCTGCCAAGAGTGAGACTCTTTTACCCTCACTCTTGGGCATGATTTGAGTGTGTTTCTTTGACTCTAGATGTGTTTTATGGGCTATGGGGTCTTTACTCCATAAGGCTTCATGTGTTTTTGTGATGTGTGTTACACAGCACCCTCAGTGCAGTAACACACAGGTGTCATAGTGACTCCCCAGTATAGACTCCATACCCTGGGAATGACTACTGTCTCCCAGGACCTGTAAAGTCACCATTGACTTTACTAGTCTTAAATTCTGAACAGAACCAGTACAAACCATCATATTGTGGACGTACTGGCTGGGGCAATTCAATTGCCCCGGGGTCTGTTAGTCGAGGGGGCACGTCTCCGTCCCCCCGGATCGAGTTTTGGCTGGTGGCAGTGGATACTACTTTTTATATTCAACCGCAAATATTTCTCTATGGGATTTTCCCATTGTTCGAGGCTACTATCTTTATTTATTTAATTACGATAGCCTCCAACATACCGCCGGTTTATTTATTTATTATTAATTCTCCGGTTGGTATTTTTTGCCAAAACGCGGTTCTAAAATGGCGTTTTTGTTCTCTTCTGTAACTCCAACCCAAGTCGAGCCCTTTTTTCAACTTTTTGGCGGGCTTCTCCACAGAAGCCCTCCAAAGTGGTGCCACTCTGTCTGGGGTACTTAGGAGGGGTTGGGGGGGATTTAGGCACCCTGGACTGAGTTGCCTAGGCAACTCAAGTCGCACTCCGTCCTGATTGGCCCAAGTGGTGAGCCGGCCGGCTCACCACTTAGCATGTTTGAGTGACAGCTAGGCTGAGTGAATGGGGGTTTTCTGCATAAAAGCAGGGCTTTGGGTACTGGAACTTCAGACGTCGCCACAGGACCTAAGAATCCGACGAGGGAGAAGCTGAGCTGACCTGCCACAACGACACCACCGGTGGAGCCCTGCTGGACCGTCTCACCACTTTTCCCAACGACAGAGGAGATCTCCCGCCGGAGAGTCTTCTTCCTTTGACTGGTGGGGATAACCAGTTTCACCGTCTTTTCGCCTTCCCGACGTATCTCGTGGCCGCCTTGCCTGTGCCAAGCACCCCGGCAACTGGGATACCACGTTTTATCACGACCGCGAATTAAAGGGTAATACCTTTAACCGGAAAACTCTGCGGCTGGTTTCTTCCCTGGCAGTGCAACGACCTTCATCTTTCCTCCAAGTCGAGATCTTCTCTTCCCCTGGACGTCGACGAGACTTGCACGCGCTGCCAGGAACAACTGCCCCCGCTGGAGGATCCTTCCCACTTAAGGTATCGTGTCCCGCCCGGCTTCCCTTGCCACCGACTGTACGGGGTAGATTTAGCCCCCGGCTTTTGAACCTGGGTTAGCCTGGGACACCCTGGCTAAACTTTTCTGAGCCTCTCTAAACTCTTTTCGAACTCTCTGCAAGACTTTCTAAGCCTAGTGTAACTGTGTGATCTTGAGCGCATTTGTGCTCTGCTCTCTCTAAGAGTGGGCCCAGCCTATGGACTTTGGCTCACAAGTGACTTTTGCTCTACTGCCTTGCTAATAGTGTTCTTAAACCTTAGAGTTGTGTACCTTCCCATATTCTGTCTTTTTCCCTCCCTTCTTCATAAACTTATTGGAGTGCCATCTATAGTTAAGCGCTCACCTCTGTATGGAAATAAGTGGTGTTAACTAAGACTTCTCTGATAAGGAACAAGGGTTGTATATATTATAATAGTAATTGTGTTTAGAGTGTTTTACCATAAGAGTGCTGGAGTGTTTCAAACAGTGTGTTTTTAAATAAATAATTATATAATTTGATACCAAAGCTCTGGTCAGTGTTTGCTTGTATTGTTGTATCTGAGTGCCTATTGTGTATACTTTGCATACTGCCTAACTCTTCTTGAGTGAAGTCTGACTGCTCAGCCACAGCTACCAGGTAAATCTGGATGGTACAGACTGCTACCAAGTGGGTTTACTGCTAACACCTGTAGTCCTAAATCTTTTGCAGTGTTCCCAAAGGGAACTGCACAGGTTTCTGCCTAACATCATTGAAGAAATTAACTAAAGTAGGACTTCATGTTTAGTAGCGGGGGTGGGGGTTGTGGTGTCGTCACCATCTCATGTCACGTGGAGAGGTACATAGGGACACGGGTAGGGGAGGGGCGGGCGAGGAGAGGAAACAGTTCTAGTTTGCTTACTGAAATAAAGACATGTTTGAATCCTCTCTCCAGCCTCCACCTCTTTGTGCTACGCAGGGTGGCGGGGGGGCCGAATGCAGATTGCAGGTTCCACATCTTAAACTTTATAGCATGCATGTATGGATTGTGTGCATGTATGTTGGTTTTGTTGTGTGTGAATGTGCTGGTGAAAATGTTGGTGTGTGTTACATGTGTGTATTAACCCCCACCACTAAATGTCCCCACCGCTCAGTGGTGCCCCTACATTTAGGGCCTCTGTATTGAATGTAGGCCAGTGTATCCACGTACTAACACGTATCTTTGCTTTACACTTGATGCACAGGCAGTTACTGTGCATCAAGGGTAAAGTAAACATGGCAAGTGTTATTACATGGCTGTACTGGCCTACATTGAATGCAGGCCAGCCTAGCCAGGTAATATTAACATGTATCATGTTTGCTTTCCCCTTGATGCACATACATGATAAGTGTTATTACATGGCACACTAGCCTATCTTGGTATAGTTAGCCTGGATATACTTTCGTTATGTGGCATGGCATATTTTTACTGGCTGGGAGTCCTTCTGTGGTAATACTGGCATATATTGGTGCAGCATGCATGGATATGTATGAGCACAGCCAGCATGAACATTTGATATATACTAGCATATGTTGTGGGCAAAGGCATAATGAAAGTGCATTGCAAAATGGTTCCGTGCATTGTTGGTAACTTACATCTATTGTTTTTCTCATGTGCTACCATACACAATTGATTGCAAACTGTGGCTTTTAAATCCAAATATTCACAGAGTGCTGCAAAATCCACCATTTTAACCCATTATTTGAAACATGTTCTCCGGGGTCTGGGGGGAGGGGAAGCGGAAAAGAAACCAAACTCCCCTTGTTTGATTCGGACTCCCTTTTTGCACTTAGTCACCCCTGCATATTAGGCACAGCATTTATGTCCCTCCAGAATGGAATGCCCTTAAAAGATAATGGCCCTCATTACGACCCTGGCGCTAAGGGGTCTGCGCCAGCGTTAGCTTCGCCGACCCCTTACCGCCAACTACGAGTTCCCGGAGCGCCATGGTCATTTTTCCGCCCGCTTTTTGCGGGCGGAAAAATCCATGGCGCTCTGGGACCTTGGTGTTAATTACGCCACCGTATTTTACGGTGGCGTAATTAACTCCTTCCCCACTCCCATTATACCCTATGGGGCCGAAATGGGAATGGGGAAGGGTAAATGGGTCAATGGGGACTTACCGCCCCGCCGACCTCGGAATGGGGCGGTAAGTCCGCCATCCGCCATGGCGTAAAGGGACTTTGCGCCATGGCCGGAAAGTCCGTCGATGGCGGAAAAAATCCGCCAGGGTCGTAATGAGGGCCAATGTGATTGAAAAGTAAAAAAAAAAAACAACACATCCATGTGAGACCCAAACCCCAAGCCGTATCCGTTTGCCCTATGTCCCTTCCCCTTCACTGTAGATGAGTCGAATGTCGTGGACCCAGTGGTAGAAGTGATGTGGCAATGCGTCTTTGAGGTTCAAGTCCATGCATGCCCTTGCCCCATGCCCAGGCGTCTTACTGAAAGTTCTCGAGAGCTTACCATCCCTAAGAGAGAGAGAGACCTGCAGCCCTAAGATTCTGGCCCATCGCTATGTCTATGTTCCTTAAATTCTGTATTGAGGCTCTTTTCCACTTGAAGCTAGTGTTCCATCCTGCCTGCTTCTTCCTCTGTCTACTGGTCCTGCCTCATTACCTTCCATTCACCCTTCTTCATTACAGTCCTTACCTTTTGAAATCCTCCTCAATCCCAGACAGATCCCTTCAATATTCCATTTGTTTTATTTACTTCTTGGGAGTTATGTAAGTCCCACCACCAACTTACCTCCTCCTGTATTTTTCTGTCTCCCGAGACCTTGCATGAAAGCTTGCGGGCTGGCAGCTGTGGGCACCAGTAGACCCGGCTGATTACAAATAAGTGTAGTCCTTTTATGTTTGAACCCCATCCCATGCAGTGAGGGGGCCGCTCTGTTGCAGGCACCAGGCGGGTATGGGCACCGTGCAGGGCAGTGCTACTGTAGGCACCACGTAGTGGAGGGCGCGGAGCGCCTGCCTGTGCTGTTCGGAGCCAAGCCTTGGTGGTAGCAGAACTGCCCACGCCTCTCGGGGCTGAGTTAAGAATATTCTTACATAACGGTAAAGGGGGAAGGGACGGGGATAACCTCCCCTTATCTAAGAGGAAGGGGGCGGGACTAGGCTGGGCCTCAGGTGGTTGGTTCCCAAGTGGGTCCTGTATAAAAGGTGTGCCCTCTTTTCTGCCTGTATCCTGTAGCCTTGAACCCATGGAGCACAAGAAGGCCTCAGAGAAGTGGAAGCAGGTCTATCCTTCCTCATCTTCTGACTCTTCAGAATCCTCGTCCCCCAGGGTAAGACGCCTTGTCCTACAGAGGCAGAGGACACTCCTTCACAGCTCGACCAGCAGCCAGGAGCACGTCCGCTCCGTCACTCGCACAATCACTGAAGCCTTTCTTTCGAAGGTCCACATCCCCTATCGACTTCACCAGTTCAGTGGCCCATCCACCGGTTCCGCCAAAGGCATGAGTGTTACGCTTGCTGCTTTTCACTGAGGTGTGGAAAGATGTTCAAGACAGTAGTGTTTGGGATGTGCCTTGGAATTCCCTCCTCACCTTCCCCAGGGCATCATGGCTCAGATCCCAATTATGAGGAATCCCATGAAGACGTAAGCCTTGTTGTCAGGGATCAAACAGTTGGTCCAGAAGAGGACTATTGTGGAGGTACCTATGGAAACCCCGGAGTCTGGCTTTCTCTCCCTGCTCCTCCTGGTCAGGAAGCTATCTGGGAGCTTCTGAACAGTATCGGACAGTTGGACACAACACGGCTCACTTGATTTATCCTGCAACATTCCTTTCGGATGAAAACCGGTCATCGGGTGATTGCGGCCATCCTACTGGAAGATTGGTGAACATCCTTAGACCTGGAAGATGCATATTCCAATCCACCCTTAGCACCAGACGTATCTACGTTTCATGGTCAGCCGCACGCTATTCCAGTTTCAATTTCTTAGATTCGGATTGTGCTCAGCACCCAGGATTTTCACCAAAGTGCTGTTCCCTGTGGTTGGGCTTTTGCATTCTGAGGGAATTGCCGTTTTGCCTTATCTCGACGATTGGCTTGCCAAAGTCCCCCACCCAAGACATCTCTCCGCTTCACACCAGCAGAGTGTGCATGGTTCTTCAGGAAAATGGGTTCCGCATAAACTGGACAAAGTCTTTTTTTGAATCCAGCACAAGACCTCCACTTTATTGTGGTGAACCTCCGGACAGACATCAGCCATCAGACAGGCGGTGCTGCCTCTAGCAAGAGTGATCATTCCAGAAACATCTTTCAGACCTCTGTCACTCTGACTCTGTGTTGGCAAGGATCTGGCTTCGACTACAGGCAGATTTCACGGAAACGGTTCCATGGGAAAAGTACATTCTGAAAACATTGCCATGTACAAACATTTTTGGCAGCCGGCATGGGGGTAGGCGGGATACAAGGCGATCATTCCAGTACCTCCAGATGTCGCTTGGTGGACTGACAGCAACAATTTGTTAAAAGGTGTGCCTTCACATCCAGAAGGCCTAGCCCTACTAAGGATGGATGCCAGTACAGGTGGTGGTGGACAACCTTGATGGATCTGACAGTACAGGAAAGATGGTCCCCAAAGGTGGGCCAGGGAACTTCGAACTGGTGGGAGCTAATGGCAATCTTGAAGGCTTTTCTCCTTTTTCAACTCCAGCTAGAAGGATAATAGGGTCCAGTTAGGATGGACAGTCGGGTGGCACAAACTTATGTCAATCGCCAGAGCGGCTCCAAATGCCGATCCCTGTTTCAGGTAGCAGACGAGATACTTTTCTCGGCAGAAATTCATCTGATGGGCTCGAGGGTGACCTATCTCACAGGGAAACTGAATCAAACTGCAGATAAGTATATAGCAGCATTATGCATTGTGCCCAGTGTTTCACTGTGGATAGCAATTTTTTTTTACTTTCTCTATGCTATGCCTAAGATATGTACTATTGTGTTTGAAATGTATTTGAGATGATTATAAAACCCTATGTTTTTCTATGTGTGCATCTGGGCTCTTGCTAACTTTTTTTGTGAGACTTGACGCAGTGTCCTTCAAATAGCCAATATTCATATGCATCCCTGGACCTGGGCTCAGGGAGGCGCTAAACATCTGGGTGAGAGCATGCAGCTGTGCTGAGCACACCTCCTGCAGAGTTGGCCACTATTTGGTTGCCAGATTGGCAAAGGAGTGGATAGCCACAGTATTGGGGACGGCGTCCCCACCGCATGGAGAGCCAAGGGCTGTGTTTACATTGCTTTCTCCTCTGGTGCTGCACCATTGTCGCAGTCCCACATAGAAGCCTCTTCCCAGGATCAGGGTATTGAGCAATTTGCTCGAACCCTAGAGCCACGGGGACACGCATTGCATTAACTTTCTGTTGATGCGGCCGATCACACCTGGGATGCTACTTTCAAATAAAACCAGCTGTTTAAAAGACGTGACGCGTGGGGAAGTGGGATTGGTCTTTAGCCTGAGTGGGGAGCGCCCCCATGTCGCAAGTGCACGTGTCACGCGGTGTGCCGCCCCAGACACAGGCCTCCCGAAGGAATAATGGCAGATAAAGAGGCTGGGAATTGACAGTCAGACACCGGGTTATCTGCAGGCCAGACTCCTCTCATCTTCACTTTGCACGCGCCTGTGCTTTCTTTCCATGATCACAGGATGGCGCCTGTCGCAGGGAAATACAAGATTGCATGTTTGACTCTTGCTCAGCTCTTTATTGATTAAGGGATAGCTTCACAGTGTTGTTATCAGTTCTTGTAGCTACTGTGGGGGAAAGGGCTAATTATAAGAACTTGAAAGAGGAGGCGCCTCTGCAAGAATGCAGGAGTGATGTGCAGCAAGCAGGGTTACTTTTTGAATCAGCTCATATGCATTCAGGGTGTTGTACGCTGAGCTGACCATGCCTTTTCTGTTCAGTTTTATGATCCAATTAGACGGATAGCTTGCCCTGCCTTTGTGCTTGCAGGTGGTATACCATAAGACTCAAATGGAAACTGCACAGTTGTAAGTGATTGTGGGCATAGGTGCCTACGTTTAATATTTCACTAGAGCAGCAAAAATAACTGCCTGCGCACATAAACATGAGTAAGCAACCGACCTCGACCCTCTTCCGAGGTCGAAACAATGGGCCTCATTACAAGTACTCCGGTCCGGAATTAACACTGCCGGTAAAACCATACCGGCACCGTTTGCATGTCCGCGCAATCATGACCCGCGGCCCCGGTAATAGCACCACCCTAAACCGCCACCGCGGAAATAGGGTTCCCCTTAATTCCGCCTGCACGGAAACCCCTCCGTTACCGGCAACACGAAACACCGTGAGCATCACAACTAGCGCGGACACAGAAATACCGGGAAAAAAATGGCGGAAATACCGTGATCACGGTGGCGGAACCGCCGCCACCGCGAACATGGCGTTATACACTGCCGGCTGAACTGAATCAGGGCACAGGTGCACCAAATCAGCCCAGCTGGACCTAGCAGGCCACTGGGAGCCTACAAAAGGGCCACACCCAGCCCAACACAACACAGAACCATGCAGGCAGCAGGGCTAGTAGCACTGGGACTGGGCCTACTCAACCAACAGGCAGTACTGCACATGGTGGCAGCAATGGCGCAGAGGAGGAGGCGTAGGCGGAGGAGGCGCAGGCGGCAACCAGCCAACCCTGCAGCTATGGCAAACCCCATTGCCCAGCCAGCCCGACCCCGCCGCCAGCCACCAATACCACGCATCAGGGCCTCACCCTGGAACCTCACCCCAGGACAGATCCACACCCTATACCGGCTGGACCGTGCAACAATCATGCACATCACCGCCATGATTGAGGACAACATCAGCAGCCTAATTGACACCCCCACCGCCATCCCCCCCCTCTTGAAGGTTGTCTCAGTTCTGCATTTCCTTGGCACTGGCACCTATCAACACACGGTTGGTGAGCTGCACGGCATATCACAACCGTGTTTCTCAAAAGTCCTGGTACAGGTACTGGATGCCCTGTTGCGCCATGTGTCGGAACACATAGCCCTACCCCGCACCCTCCCCGAGGTCATTGCCACCAAGTTGGCCTTCCATGCCATGGCAGGCATGCCAAATTGCATAGGCGCAGTTGACTGCACCCACGTCGAGCTGACAGTACCACATGCAATTGAGGCGGTGTTCCGCAATAGGAAACAGTATCACTCTTTGAATGTCCAGATGGTTTGTGATGCCATGCAACTGATTACACACTGCTGCGCACGTTTCTTAGGCTCATCACATGACTCAATGGTACTGCGGAATTCCACGTTGCCACGGTACATGGAACGCTATGCCGGACAAAGCACATGGCTATTGGGTGAGTACAGCTGACGATGCTACAACCCTGTCGGAGTGGTGTGTGTGTGTCCAGGCAATGAGCATTGTGAGTGTGCCGCTGTGACCGCACATGCATCACCCCCCTTCCATCTACCAAATACACAGCGGATGCCAAACATCATGAAGGAAGACATGACAGGGCACCACAATGTGCCCGTGCACACGCTGCCACAGCCAATCCCGTCACTGTCCCATGAATCCTGTGCCACTGCAGACACCCACCCTCAATTGAAACACTGCCCCAAAAAGCACGAGAGGCGTGCAAATGATACGACGAGTATTTACTACTTCCGTACAGTGGAGTCACTCTGCCATGTGTGGACAGCACTGCACCGTGACATGCACACAATCAAATGTCACCCGCAGGGCACAGCAAACATGCAAGTTAATGTGTAGGCCCATATGCAGTCAGCGACATTCCTCGTGATGGCCAAAACATACCTCCAGACACTGCATGGTTCATATGCATGAATGAATGATGATACAAGAATGCACAGCAGCAGATGAGGACATGATGCCACAAACACTGACATGTTCCCCCATCTACATCCCATGTAGGTGATGCGGGATATGCACTCACGCCATGGTTGATGACACCTGTACGGAGACCAAGGAACAGGCATGAAGAGGCATACAATAGGGCACATATCCGCACACGTGGAATGATTGAGAGGACATTTGGACTGCTGAAGGCCCGTTTCCGCTGTCTGAGCAGATCTGGCGGATCACTGCTGTACAGCCCAGTGAAGACGGGCAAAATCACGCTGGTATGTGCCATGCTGCACAATATATGCCTGCGCAGGAACATCCCAATGCCACCAGACGCAGATGAGGAAGATGGGGATGGGGATGGGGATGGAGATGGGGATGGGGATGGGGATGGGGATGGAGATGGGGATGGAGATGGAGATGGGGATGGGATGGCACCGCCTCCCCCTGGGGGTGCACATGATGGCCAGAGAGCATGGGATGCCCTGATTCGCATTTACTTTTGAGTCACAGCACATTCACAGTAATGCACAAACATGTTGACGACAATGAATTAATAGTTGCACTGCAAAATAAATGATCAATGTCCACACATGTATGTCTTGATTTGAAATGGTGATGTATTGATGTAATCACAACAGGGAAGAAGGTGCATTGGTTAGGGAAGCTGTACACCCGGGGCCACCCACCACCCAAATGTGCCCACCCCCACCCAGAGCCCATTGTCCAAACCCCCAAAACTACCTACCCCACCACCCAAACGTGACCACCCCTCTCACACCCTTGTAGTCCACATGTGTCCTGCACTGCCCCACACACATGCCATCACTTCCGTGTGCGCTTCTGTGCAACCTTGCCCAAGGGACCCGTTAGCCTACTCGAGCGCCTCCTTGGACTGGCAGTAGTGGAGCTGGATGGGGTGGTAGTGTTTGATTGGCCAGAATCAGGGATTGAGGGCATCCGTGCCAGATTTGCCTGTTGGCCAACCAACATGGCCTCCACAAGCCTGGAGGTGTGGTCATTGCCCTCCCGCACATGGCGTGCAAGGGTCACTATGGTGCTCGCAAAGCGTCCTATGGACCTCGACAGGCGACGCACTGAGGCGCTGTAGCTCTCCCTCTGCAGCCTGGATTCCTCTAGCTGCCTCTCCACCAGCTGGGTGAGGGTAGCCTGCTGGTCCTCCATCCGCTGCATGCGGGCATTCAGTTCGGCCATGGATGGGGTGGGCGACCTCATGGGACTCCCCAGTGAAGTGGGGCTGAACCCCAGCTCATGGAAGGAGCCCAGGTCTTCCAATGTGGGCATCTCCCCCTGTGGCCCCGTTTCCGAGTGCTCTTGCGGGGCACTGTTATCACTGCAGGCCGCCCCCTCTGCAGTGCTGCTGCCTTCGGTGTTGTGTTGGGTGGCCATGATAGGTTCCTGTGGCACCTGTCTGGACTCAGCCAGTGTGGAGATGGTGGGGATGTTGGTGGTGGTGTGCTGCACATCTGTAGTGGCTGGTAATGTGGCCAGAGGTGCAGAACTGCCGGCAGCATCCTCCTGTGTGGTGGCGGTGGCTAGTGTACTTGCCGATGCTGATTGGCTGGCCTGTTGTGCAGTATCACTGTCACTTGAAACGGCTGTGGGGACACAAAGGGCATGCAATTAGTGTTGTTGTGGTGGCAGATGGGTGCATCACATGCGTCATTAAGATTGTACATTGAATAGTGTTAGTCACATGCATCTGATTGCTGGTGTCTGCATTCAGTGATATTGGTTGCCATACGGATCATAATGGGTCCTTTGGCCCACACATGCACTGCCTGGGGGGGGGGATTGTTAATGGGTCCTTTGGCCCACACATGCACTGCCTGGGGGGGGGTTGTTAATGGGTCCTTTGGCCCACACATGCACTGCCTGGGGGGGGGATTGTTAATGGGTCCTTTGGCCCACACATGCACTGCCTGGGGGGGGGGGGTTGTTAATGGGTCCTTTGGCCCACACATGCACTGCCTGGGGGGGGGGATTGTTCATGGGTCCTTTGGCCCACACATGCACTGCCTGGGGGGGGGTTGTTAATGGGTCCTTTGGCCCACACATGCACTGCCTGGGGGGGGGGTTGTTAATGGGTCCTTTGGCCCACACATGCACTGCCTGGGGGGGGGGTTGTTCATGGGTCCTTTGTCCCAGTACTCACAACTGCATATTTACATGTGGCATTCATGTTTGGGCACTTACCAGCATCTGCAGGTGGGCTCACTCCTGCCTCAGCCTGCCCAATCCCATGGATTCCCTCTAGGTGGAGGACGCTGCTGCAACGCTCCTCCCATGCTTGCAGCCTCAGTGGGGAAGGGGGTCCTCCGCCTGTCCCACTGCTGCGTTGGCGGTGCGTGGAAATGAGGTTGCGTACCCTCAGCCTCAGGTCGTCCCAACGCTTGTGGCAGTCCTTCACGCTCCTCACTGCCACGCCCACAGCGGTGCACTTGCGTGCAGCTTCGGCCCACACCTCCTTCCTCCGCTGCTGTGTGGCACGCCGTTGGTCGGCGCTGAACAGCATCTCAGCATTGTCCACAATGTGCTCCACCAAGACGGTTAGCTCCGCCTCGCTGAAGCGCTGTTTGCGCTGCCTCTGAGCAGGAATCCTGGCAGACATGCTTGTGGTCCCTTTTGGCTTCTCAGAGTCAGGATTGTGCTTGTGCTGGCTCTGGATGGCAATGGATTGTGCTTTTATATGATGGCCGCCTCTCTGTTTCCTGTTTTGGCGATCATGGTATTTCCGGTTCCGTGTCCGTGGCGGCGGAGGCGGAAACGGGTTTTGCGCCACTTGTGGCTTCGTTATTTCCATTTCCGTGGGGTATTCCGTGACGGCGGTAACAACGTTTCCGAGTCCGTGTGGTGCGCGCGACCGACAGCGTGTAATCGGGCGGTTTTTCCGCACCCTTGCGGACACGGAAACGTTTTTACCGCCATCACGGATTTTGCACGGTCCCGGACTGGCAGGTTGTAATGAGGCCCAATGTATTTTAGAGTACATGTCACAGAAGGAATTCGAAAAAACCTAAAGAATTTATAGGGCATCTCAACATACAATATGTCAGCAACAGTCATGCAACTTTGCAGGTTTATCCCTGCCACTGCTCCAAGTCACTGCATTAACAACCGTGAAGTTAATGTATGTGGCATAAAAGTCAATCATGTTTGCACCTCCTGCATCATTTGCAAAACCTGCAGTTTCATTTGGTAAATACAGTCGCCAGCAAAACATTGTAAAAGTGTGACTCCATACCCGGGTGATATAGAAGCAAGGAGGTAGAAGCTCTCTTTGCCCCCCTGTGCTTGATGCCTATGATTGTGGGCTGTTGGTCCTGATTTGGGCTGTGCCTCAGGATATTATAAAATAGGGCCTAAATATCCGCTTCACACTTAGGAGTGATTGTGGGATATGTGTACTGTTCTATGCTAATGGGTGCTATACCACAGGGCATATATAGCAGTAGCCCTGTGGAGTCATCACTGATCCCCCGTCAGATCTCCTCCCTTGTGGCCAGGGGGCAGCAGCTGCTACCTGATCCTGACCCTAGGGGTGGTAGCATGAGGGATGATCCCATGGGAGGAGACGGCTGTCGGGGGCTGGTGACGACCCCATCAGGAGAGATGCAGTATTCTTCCCTTCTCAGAGAAGAAGACCTCATCATTCCTAAATTCTTGATGGTTTGTTGTTGCCATACAAATCCCTCTCCTTTTTCCTGCGCAACACTCCATTCAAACCTCACACACACATACAACCACCTAACATTTCCTATTTCTAAAGGTTTTTCTAAACAAAGGTTTTGAACAACATCATTTCAGAAATCCAAGAAACCTTATGGACTTCATCACCCATATAAAGCCTCAAGTACTGAAACGAGGAAGAGGAAGAAGGAGTCAATGCAGATCGAAATAAACACCAAGTTGAATGCGCAAACTAGTTGTTTTTATGGATCTGAAGTGCATGGGACATTCAAAGATGGTATCCGTACTGGAGAACAGGAGAGAGCAGGAAAGGAAAGCAGAGCCGGAGAGAAAGGCAGAGACAGCAGTACAGAGAGAATCCATGCTGGCAGAGGTCGAGAATGCAGGTGTTCACAGGCAGAAGCTCGCCACTGGGAAGGAAGCTTACTGGCATGGCGGGAGGCCAGGAGAGACACTGCGGGCACCGTGGGGAGACCGTTGGAGCTCTGGGAGCAGCAGCAGAGCCACCGTAGATATGGTGGTGCCAAGAAGCGGCAGCCGTTGATCCTGGCTGTGGTGAGAAGCCGGCGAGGAAGCGCATAGCTGCTGGGAATAAGGTCGGCAGTGCAAAGGAGGCCATCCCGGGGAGGAAGTTTCACTGCCTCAGCGTGCAATGTGGCGGGAACGCTGGAAGATACCGGTGAGTCTGCCCAAAGTAATTGGGGACCCCAGGGCGTACCGACAGGCATGTAAGCAGCTACATATTTGAATACCAACCAAATAAAGCGCAAAGGCAAAACTTGAACAAGTCCCCACATATGAGATGTCAGTGTGACTAGCGTTGAAGCAAGTATTACCCTAAAAAGATTAACACTATTGAAATAAGTAATGAACACTATTGAAATTAGTACAGCGGCAGAACTTGACAAGTCCCCATGCATGAGATGACAATGTGGGGAACCTTGGTACAAGTACGACCCTAAGTAAATGAACACTTCAGAAATAAGTATAGTGGCCGAACTTGAACAGGTACCCATGTGTGAGATGTCAATGTGGGGAAAGTTGGAACAAGTAATGTCTAAAGCAAATAAAGTAAAAGCATGGTGAAGTGATGCAACTGTGCTATACTAAAGGACAGTGAAATAGAAAAGAAGTGCTGGTACTAGTAACACATCAGGCAGAGAAAGCATAAGGGAGAATTCCTGGCAAGGGAGTATACCAGGCCCTCCACCCAAAGTATTCTGTAAAAGACTAGACAATGTGGGAAAGATACCTGGCAGGAGAGTACACCAGGGATCTGAAAAACCCATAAGGGAATTCCTGGCAGAAGTGCATACCAGGAAGTCCATGAAAGTTGTTCTGGATTTGAATACAATCTTTTTCTGTTTGTGAACTCAATCCGAAGCTGGTACATATTGTTTGCCTGAGAACTTTTGTGAACTGAGTATAACACTCCTCAAGGAACTGATAATTGAAAAATACACTTTTGCCATCCTTAAGAAACTGTTGTTTGAAGGAAACTCTTTTGCCATCCTTAAGGAACTGATGTTTGGAAAAGCCACTTTTGCCATTTCACCTGGATATCCAGCGGAAGGGAACTACCCTCTGGATCCAAGGATTTCTCCTTGGAAAAGACTGTTTTTGTTGAATTTGTTGAATTGCTTTAGTTGTCAACACTTTTTGCCAAGCATAACTCAGAGACATTTCCTTGCACCCTTAGTTGTTTGTTTTTAGTGTCAGGGTCAGATTAGTATGTGTCGGACACAAGGACAGTTTATACATTTAACGACTGGACACAGACTGGTCTTTAGTTTTAGTTTCATAGGTAGGGACACATTCTTCAGGATAGGGACAGAGAGTTTCATTCAACCCTTTTGTTTTAATAAAAGATGTCTGATAATGTAAATAGTACAACTTTGTGTATGCCTCTCATTTCTGACCCCTACCAGGTATTTCTACAGCCATGTGTTGGGTGCCATACCATTGGGCACTCATATACAATACTTACCCTCCTTGCTTAAACGTTATTCCGTTGCATTCATCCTTTATACCGCCTACCCTGGGTGGGGCTCTCTAGTGCCTCGGCCTCTAGGCATGGACCATTCTCTCTGTCCTATCATCCTTTTATAAGGATGAACCCAATTCAGATCAAGGCCTTATGTTTTTAGTGGGCAGCTTGAGAACACTATGGGCCCATCCCCGTTTCTGTATATTTGTTCAAATGTGATTTTACCTAAGGAGAAGTGACCGAATTTATTTTGCCAAAAATGGTAGGTAAAGTGATATATGTATAGTGCATAATAGGTGGGGTGTGGGATAAGGTTATAAGTTAGAGTAGGGCGGGGTGAAAGTGGCTGCAGGGGTCTCCCCGCATTATTAAAAAAAGTTGAAAAAATTAAAAGTTAATTTCGTTTTTCAGTGAAACAAATTCGATCACTTCTCAATTAGGTGAAATATTTTCTAATAAATCTCTGTCATCCCCGCATCCCGCATCCAATCACTTCGGTTCCCATCTGGTTTTTATAAGCAAACTCCCAATCGTTTCCACAACACAAAGGCCCTTATTCACAGAGCGTTTTCAATGGGGTTTGCCATTCTACAACGCCTCTGTGAACTAGGCCCATAGAGTCAACACCTTCCTCAAGTGCTGCCATACTGCCCTCCAGTGGACTCAGATGCACCCACACCATCACAAACACCCCTCTTCCGGGCTCATCACCCTTCCCCACGTCTGTCAAAGATGTTACCCGCTTTCCCACCCCTCTTCTCTCCTCAGCCAGCTCGGGTTTGGCCATCCCTGGTGGGGACGCAATACACCTACTTCCCATTCAAGCCACACACTCTGAGTAGTGGTGATTTCGCACTATAGATGCGTCATAACATAATGCTCAGTATGTACTTCATGAAAATAGTGGACAGTGTCAGGAGACAGATCAGAATTGTCCCGAAACAGCCTGCCAAGCAGCAGTACTGTCTGTCGGGCACGTTCCCAGAGACTTTTATGTCCCCAGCAGAATGGAGGCTCTAGCCAATGAGCGTTGATTTTATTTCCATATGGACAGAGGGTGTTCGGCTTAAGGCATGACCTTGTAGGCCACTCACATATCATTGCCAATAAGAAAGCGCATCGTATTTCCTGGGTTTGAAGTCGGCTGGGGAAGATCCCAGCAGCCTCCAAAGACTACCTGCTGAGTTGGGGGCGGGTGGACCCCACATTAACCTGTAAATAAGAACCACTGATCCTGAGATGAGCACACTCCTGAAAGCACACGCAGATTTGCACTACTTCATAAAAGAACAAGCTGTGAAATGAACGACTTGGGTTTGTTTTACCGCGACTGAAAAGTATGCAATGGAAATGACTGTGGAAGAAATATACGTAATACAAAATTGTTCATACATTTCCCATTTGGTCATCCAAGGTAAAACAACCCCAAATCTATAGAAACCCTAATCCTAGTTAGGGCCCCCAGAAGAGGCGTTGCTAGGGGGGGGGCTAAGGGGGTATATTCCCTGGTCTTTTGGTTGTAGCCCCGGATAGAATCTCAGGAGCTACAGCCAAAAGGCTAGCTAGCCCCCAGTTCCAACCGTTCCGACATTAGCATAGCCCCGGGTCTTTTCCAGACCTAGCAACACCCTTGGCCCCCAGGGTCTCGTTGAGGTCATTTTGACCGAATGCAAATGGACATGTGCAGGTGCAAGCAGAAGCAGTCTTCTGCATAGAAAGGACAGCCAAAACCGCTTGCGGCTCGCGGCTCAAGTCATGATGTTCTGTTTGAGTCAAGTTAGGTCCATGGAGAGGCAGACAGATGGAGACACCTCCCACTGCCCCCCACAACACCTCTCCTGGGTGCCTACATGAGAGGAGAGACAGAGACCCAGGATAAGCAGAAGAAGGGTTGCATGCCATGCGGTTGCGGTCCTATTCCTGCCCTTCCTACAGTTTAGGATTCAGCTCACTTTATTTTGGTATGGTGTGGTCTGGTGCCTTCGTTGCTATCCTTGAAACCTTGAACCCTAGGTCTCAATGGCTGCTTCAGCACTTGCTCAAAAATATTGTGATTCTTGACAAATCCATGTCTTACCATGATAAGGAAAACTGCCCAGTGTGCCATCCACCTCAGCCCGTCACCCCACCCCTTTCCTAGTTTCTAGATCTGATCCTTCACAACAGCCCACGCCCCAGGCTGGTGTGAGGACAGCACCCCGTGTTCGAGATGCAATTCTGGACACCCCTGCCGCGTGTTTTCCATGTCCTGATCTGAAAACGGATGCTTTTTGCTGTCGACTAGCCCCTCCACCCCTCCCCCAGCTTCAATTACCTCAGTCTCAAAGGGTGTAAACTGCATCAGACTGATGAGCCCCGAACAGGGCAAAATGTATCTGTGATTGTTGAAAGTGTCTGAGAGGTAGATGCCTGCTACTGAAAAAGTCACGTGCTCAGAACTATGACATTATTCATTGTTCTAAGGTTTCACTCAAATGGGCGTTGCTCTGTGCGAGGGTGGTCACTCGAGCCTTCACCTGTGCCTTTGCCCTGCAGTGAAGCCTGGATGAAGAGTGTCACGAGGAACGCACACTTTCTAGTGCATATTACACTGGACTTTGCTCTCCTTTTTCTTTTTGTGCATTATTACTGAGAGGCTCGAAATCAATTTGAAGGAAACTGTACTCGATCAATACGTTTTTGTCACATTTGGAACTATAGCTCAGTGAGTACATTCGCCTGCTACAGAGAAGTGCCCTGCAGTTTGTGATTTCAATGTGACGATTTCTATGATGTTCACTAATGTGTCTGATGCAGAGATCTGCGCATCTGCAATCTGGAAATATTCCTCAGGTGCCCTCGGTGTAGGACATCTCAGTGGATTCATGTCCTTGCTGCAGAGAGGTGTGAGTGTAACTTGAACATATCATTGGAATGTATATTATGCAAGTGCTGAACATTAAGATGGCTGCTTTAGAGATGTCCTTTTAATCTCGGGTTAATGTTGAGATGTCTAACGGGCAACACAGCCCAGTGGGTTTGTGTAACACGGTATGCCTATGACCGAGCACTAATCTTTAGGGGCCTGTCCTGTAAATTACTCAGTGAGTCAATATTAAATCCCTGCTTTGAACGATGTTATCTCGCTAGCACCCCTATGTTATGCAGTAAGGGTGCCGGTAATCTCACTGGCACCCTTGTTTCTGGATGTATGAGCTTGCCTGCCATGGCTGCTGGGCCCAACAGGTCTGACCCTTCTGGGTGCAGCGGCCATTGTAGGCAGACTGTTCATGGAAATGACGGCACCACTAGGAACGGTGACGGCGCTTCCGATTCCCCACTCCCATAAGAATGTGAACTAACATTTTACTGACGCCTGGTTTCCTGGGCCAACGGACTTGTAATCTCCCCGTGGCACCGAGAAGTCATGCGCTGGTAAAACTTAACGCCACGGCGGCAACCTGCTGGTAGCACTGGCAGGGTTACCGCCAGACTCGTAATGAGGCCCATTATAGTCTTTTCAGAGCCAAAACATACTAGCGCCAAAAGATCCCTGCTTCTAACTGACTGGGCCGAACAGGGCAAGACAAAATGGGTCATGCGACCAAACGTCCGTGATGTTCTGCTCCGATTGACCTCACTAATGAATGGCTGTACGTGTAAGGTGAAATGTATTTTTCACTAATAACTGTCTTTTCACATATAATATTTCATGCCCCGTTGATGTATGTTCACTTTCGTAATTTATAAATCATGCCAATAACATTAGTGTGTAAATGTCTCTTTTAAATGGCATATTTTCTGTCGCTTTTAACATAGGACCTGCCATATTGATCCAGTCATTTAAAGCTAATTATATCCAACCAAAGGAAGACAAAAAGGGAATGGGAATGTAAAAATCCCCAGTGAATGTTTTTCCATAAATTGCCCAAAAAAGAGCTGCACACATTGCGAAGTAAGAACATCCTGTGTTTTGGGTTAGCAAAGCAGCGTGATGTAGCAAGAGACATCCATTTTGTCGCAGGGCTCTTGTGCATCGATGGGCTGGCGTTGACATTCTAAGTGCCTCAACTCGAATGAATACAATGTGAATGTGTCCCTCAATGGAAATACCGCCATTGTAGTTGGGGAAATGACTGGGAGTGCCTGAAGCCTCATAGTGGGCAACGCGAAGCAATTCAGCCATAGAGTCCTGGACAGACTGCAGGCGTTGAGTGGCAGAGACGGAAAGCCCGGCCAAAAAGCTGTTAGAGTAATCAGGTCGAGAAATTACCAGAGCATGAATGAGAATTTTGGCAGCAGGGATCGTAAGGTATTTGAAAATCTTGGCAACAAAGGTTTTCTACTGACAGGAGTTACTGATAGAGCTGAGGCAGGGAGGAAACTGGTGTCACTGGAAATCCATAGAAGTTAAACTATACTTACAGTACTATATGTGAAATAGATCTACCGAGAAACACAACACAGGTAGCATAGTTGGTGTTTGTCTAGGACCATCTTGTCACACATCATTTCTATCCCCCTTGGCGTCCAATATATTTTTGCAAACCGTAGGAAGCACGAGCAAGGTTTTTGGAACTGTTCATTGTGAATAAGGGTGATAAAGCTGTAATTTATCATTTGAAGAAAGAGCACGACTGATTAGTTAACATCAGAGCCAAGAGTCATATTGGAATGCCTCTGTGATGCGATCAGGCTGATTTCATTGTTCTGCTTTCCGACCCTATATACCATAACAACCAAAAAGAGGACTGCCAGCCACCTGAAAGTTTGTAGTTGTGCTAGTGGATCTCAACACTCTTTCACTAGGTTTCCGTCAGACACTTTGTGAATCATTGAGAAGCTAGAGGGAGAAAGGGTACTTGCTGCATTGAGCTGCACAACAAAGGTGACAAGATGCTTAAATCAAATATATTTTATTTATTTATTGATGTTTGGCTTAAAGTAAAAGCTTTCACCTATATCAAAGCACAGATCAAATCACGTCTCTACATTTCATTTAATTTTACAAAAAATAGAACAATACATCACAACAGTCCATTATGGACACTTCACAGTTCAAAGTGTCTTAGATAAAACCGCATCCTAATTATTTTCATCACTCACAAACTGTACATTCAAATTAAAACCTATCGTGGTGTTACTTGTGTAATCAATGTCAATTCTTTAAAGAATTTCCACAAGTAAAGTGTTCTCTTTTCAATTAAACCTGTAAAAAAATCAAAAGATGTTGCAATGTTTTGCTGCTGTTCTCGCTACAAATGTGTCCCTTTCCATTGTCTCCTCGAAATTTACATTTCGTAAGTAAGATATAGGTTGAGGTGAAATCGCAAAATAATTGAGACCTATAAAAGTACTTAGGCAGGGTATTATAAGCCCTGAGTTCCTCACAAAAATGTCGATGTAATTTAAGATGGGATATTTGTTCTAATGTCTCAGACCAGTCCTTTCTCCACATTTTAGTTTTAACAGCCACCAGAGTTAAGAGGAACATATCTTCAGAGGTGTCCAGATCTTCAATCATCTGAAGGCAAGCCAAACTCCATAGTACAAAGACCGGGTTACTGTGGTTAATCAAGGCCTCCTTCATTCGTAAACAGGCTCTCACAGGGGCCTCTGCCATGCATTTTCTATACAGTGATGGTGATTTCCATTGTAGCATGGCGTTCAACGAGATAAGACCTAACACATATTTCACTTGTTGGATAGGAATTCCTGGCTGGAGCTTAAGGACCCTTCTCCAAAACAGACCCTCTAAAACAGGGCATATGTTCTATAATGTAGCGAAAAACAGTCCCGGACCATAGGCCAACATAGATACTACCTTTAAATGATAGAAAGAGATTAGAGGAACCATGGAAAATCTTCCAAACTTTTTCAATCACTGCAACCCCTGGGACGCCAAGGATTTGGCTTTTTGCTCTCAACTGGGCCACTCTTGGTTCATCATTCAAGCTAATATTCAGCAACAAACCCAGATAAGAGATGGAAACCCCATTTTAGAGGGCCTCATAGTTTAGGCACAAGGTTAAAGACTTTACCTACCTTCCCATGGCTGGTTTCAGGATCAGTTTAATTGATTTTGCCACATTTATTCTTAAGTTGTTTTGATCAGCATAGTACTGCAAGGTGTCCAATTGGCACTGCAGTCCAATGGGCGTCTGACCAAAAAGGGCAAGGTCGTCCATATATAAGAGGTGACCCACGGTCCTTTTGTTTATTCTCGATGGAAAGCCTTTTGCTGCACCCAAAGTATCCATCAAATCTAATATGAATAGATTAAATAGGGGCAGAGCCAAGGGGCAGCCCATTTTAAAACCCTCTGTCACAATACGGCGAGCCAAACAACCAGCCTCATCCAACCTTACCCTAAGGTAGGTGTTCGAATAAAGTGCTCTAATTGCCTGGACTAGATCTTGAGGACACCCCCATCTCGTTAACTTGGACCATAAAATGTCCCTGTCCACTGAGCCTTCAACACTTGAGTAAAAAGACATTGAGGCGTGTGCCTACCTCTTTGACAAAGCCTGCTTGAAACATGTCAAAATGTCATGGTCTCTTCAAACAGCTAGAGAGCTTCTCCAACAGGAGGGAAGCAAACAGTTTTCCCACCACATCCAGAAGGGAGATATTTTCTCAGGGTCCTCCCTGTCTCCCTTCTTGAAAATTGGGAGCATTATTGACGATGTCCATGACAAGTGGATCTCTCTCAACTTCAAAATCTGGGCAAACAGGACTGAGAGAAAGTTCGCCCATAAGTCTAGATCGTCCTTTAACATTATGTTTGTAAGCCCACCCGGACCAGGCACTCTTGAATTACTGGCCCTGTATATCAAGGTGGTGATATCCTCTTCTTCAAATACCATGGTCCCTTCCATTTCCAGCCCCGGCAGTTCACATCCCTGACCTTTATGGTGGGTTTCAAACAAGGCTATGAAGTGCTTTACCCAAATGTTCTCTGACACAGCATTAAGTTGTAAAGCGGATTGAGGTGTTCCTATAGTGTTAATTAGTTAATGTTAATGTTAAAGGATATTTGTACTGCACACTATCACCACTGGAGTGGTCCCCTGGTGCTTTGGCAGATCTAAAACAAAGGGGGTAGGTTAGGCGTGTTAGTAGGACAAAGTTTGTAGAAGAGCAAGGGAGCTGTGAAGAACTGTTAGCAGCTTTGGTTTGGTTAGCACCGTTCGCAGAGCATATTGGTGTGCTATTCGGTTCTAGGTCCGTCCTGTGCTGTTCATTGTGGGTCTGTGTGGTGTGGTTGTTGTTACGGTGTGGTGAAGTGTGTGCGGGTTGCTGCAGTTTTAAGAGGTGTGGTTGTGTTTGGTTACAGTGTGAGAGGTGTGTGAGGAATGGTGAGGTTTTTAGTATTAAAAAAATGATGGGTTGGTTAGTATCCTTGTTAGGAGAAATGCATAGTTTTATTGCGTTTCCTTCATGATTTAGAGAAGGTTGTTTCCTTTCGATGATTAAGATTCAGCATGATAAGGCTGTCTCATCCCTCTGTCATTGTGCTTAGTTAGCTACTTTTGTGTATTCGGTCAGCCCTTTTATCCCAGTTTGTCTTTGCTGTAACCTGGTTTTGGATTGATTCACTTGCAAGCTATGCAGTACCCTATGTCCTTTCTGAGTGGGTAGGTTGTTGGTAGTGTTGGGCATTTATGCTATTTCTGTCTTCATGGAGTTTTTGCTTGTGTTCTATTCCACCTAGCGTCGTCACTCTTATTCTAGTAGGAGTGTTCCTTAGTCGGTTCTGGGTGTTGTCTGTGCCATCATATATTCTGTCAATCTGTTCTTTGTGTTTCCTGTTTGATTGTTTTAGTTATTTAAATTTGGTTTTGTGGTGTTGAAGAGCCAGGTTTTTAGAAGTTTTCTAAATTGTAGGTGTTCTTTGATGTTTCTTATTTCTTTCAGGAGGTTGCTCCAGGTTTTTGCGGCTAGGTGGGAGAAAGAGGATCCCCCTATTTCTTTCTTGATGTATGTTTTTGGTTCCAGGCGGATTTCATTGCTTGATCTGAGGAGTCTCGTTGGCTTGGAGATTGTTATTTTCTTTTGCAGGAATTCTGCTCCCTGTCCGCTGATTGCCCTGTGTGTTCTGCACATTGTTTTGAACGTGATACAATGTTTGATTGGGAGCCAATGTAGTATTTTTAGTGCTGGAACGATGTGGTCTCTTCTGGATAGTTTGAGGAGGAGTCTGGCTGCTGCATTTTGGATGCGTTGTAATTTCTTCAGGAGGCATTCCGGCATCCTGAGGTAGAGGCTGTTTGCGTAGTCGATTCTTGACATGATGAGTGGGATGATTGTCAGTGTTTTGTGGGTGAAGGAGAGAGAAGGTAGGATTCTTCTTGTTGTGTGAAGGAGGAAGAAGCATTTCTTAATTAGTGTGTTTACTTGTGGTTCTAAGGTTAGGGTGTTGTCCATTAGGACTCCCAGATTTTTTACTACTTTAGATGGTGTGGGCAAGGTTCCCATTTCCGTCGGCCAGGGTATGTAGGTGCTGTTCTCTTGGCTTTTGGATATAATCATGATTTCTTTCTTTCCTGGTTTGATTTTCAAGTTGTTGGCATTCATCCAGTTAAAGATTTCTTTTAGAAATTGTATTAGGGTTGAGTGATCGGGTTGAGTATCTTCGATTTTGTAGATGATTTGAGTGTTGTCTGCGTAGTTGTAGCATGTAATGTTGTATTTATTGAAGATCCAGATTACTGGAGTCTGGTAGATCTTGAAGTATAGTGGTGATAATGAGGATCCTTGAGGTACTCCACAGTCGTTAACTCGTGAAGTAGATTTGAAGGTATTTATCCAAACGGTTTCTGTTCTGTCGGCTAGGAATGATTTAATCCAGAGTAGTGCCGTGTCTGTTATACCTATATCTTCCAATCTTTTGATTAGGGTGTCATGGCTTACTGTGTCGAATGCTGTAGAGAGGTCGAGAAGAATCAGAGCCGAGGTTGTGTTGGAGCCTGCGTTTGTTTTTAGGTCATCCCAGATGGATAGTAGTGCCGATTCTGTTCCTCTTGCGGGTCTGAAGCCGACTTGTGCTTGGTCTAGCAAGTGGTGCTTTTCTACATGTTCTTGGGTTAATTTGTATATGTATGTTTCTAGGAGTTTTGCCGGGTAGGGAATGTTTGAAATTGGTCTGTAGTTGTAGAGGTCTACCACGTCGCCACTTGTGTTTTTTAAAAGTGGCTTAATATATGCTGATTTGAAGGATCGTGGTACAGTCCCAGTTGTGAGCGACAGATTTAAGATGTTTCTGTAATATTCTGATGGTTTTACATGTGCAAGGATTGATTTGTAGATGTCTGGAGGGCAGGGATCCATGGGTGATCCCACTTTCTTGCTGTGTTTTACCAGCTTCACGAATGTCTCTACTGTTATTTCCGGGAAGTTTTGGAGTTTGTGCTGTGGCTACTCGTCAGGTCCCGTTGGTTGAGTGTTAGGGTTGGTTGGTCTGTTTTTTTATGATTTGTCGTTGATTTTGTTTTTTAAATGGTCTTCCAAGTCGTTGCATAGTGTCTGTGAGGGTATTGGAGTGATGTCGCAACCTGGTGGGTTTCTCATTTCTTTAATGATGTTGAACATTTCTTTTTGTGTGTTGGTGCCATTGGTGGTTCTGTCATCATAATGCCTTCTCTTTGCCTTTTGAATTTCCTTCTTATATGATCGGATTTGTTTCTGGAACTGAGTTTTCTTATTTTGGTCACATTCTTTCCCCCATTCCAATTTCAGCTTCTTGATGTTCTTTTTCATGGTGCTTAGTAGTGGGGTGGACCATTTAGCCATTGCTCTTTTTCCTGAGGGGGTAAACATTTTTTCCAGGGTGATGTTTTCGATTGTATCAGCAATTCATTTGTGAAGTAGCTCCACTTTCCCGTCTAGGTCTGCCTTCTCCAGTTCTGCTGTGGAAGGTTTGGTCATCTCCAGTTGTTCTATTAGGTTGCTAGCTTTGATGTTTTCACAGTGGCCCTCATTACGACCCTGGCGGAAAGCAACCGACCGGACCGCCATAGCGTAAATAGCGTTTCCGCCATTGCACGACGGAGCAAAGTGCGGCTCATTCCGACCCATCGGGCACGAGCACCACGCCATGGCGGAAGTGCAAAGTCCGCGATGGCGGAAATGACCCCAAAACGGCCCACAGCGCCGCCATACGGCGCCCTAGGTGCAATTCCGCCACCCATCTTAGCGGTCACCGCAATGAGCGGCAATCGTAAAGTACGGTGACCGGAAATATACGGAAACGGAAGTAAAAACATGGTCCCGGAACGGGAAACATCACGCCGTACACCTATAAAAACACTATTTCCACACAACCATTAAAAATACTACCCTGAGACACATCCCAACCCGACATCCACCCTAGTGAAACAAAGAAAAATGGGAAAAGTAGCGAAGAAAGCGTGCGACCGCAAGCGGCAGGTCCACTTCTCCCGTGAGGAACTCACCGTGCTCACAGAGACCCTCCAGGAGAATGCTGCCGTCGTCTTCTCCACGCAAATGACCAGGACGGCACTTGCGAACAAGAAGGCCATATGGGCCCTGGTGGCACAGCGGGTAAGTGCGGTGGGGACCGCACCCCGCAACCCACAGCAATGCAGAAAGCGATGGGACGACCTGCGGATCCGCGTCCGTAGCATACTTTCTGCCAACCGCAACATTGCCACAGCCACCGGGGGAGGATCGGAATCACCCATCAAGTTGACCCCCTGGGAAGAAATCTGTGCCTCCACCATTGGAATGGAGAGTATAGAGGGAGTCGGAGGGATGGAGAAAGGAGTGCAGACATCCGAAGAATCAGGTAGGTGCCCCAAATAAAACAATGCTAAAACCACAATGTCCAACCATGTGAAGTACCACGTGTCCACATAGTGCAACAGTAACACATGTCCAGGAGAACGACCACATACATAGGCCCGATAGCACACGTTAAAACTCACATTAAATACATAAATAATTAAAAATCCTAAAAACACCCTCTACACGTGCAGCAGGCACACCCTAACTGCAGGCTGCAAAACAACTGCACCCTCACTCCACACAAAAAAGAAACCACCTCCAAGGCCCCAACCCAAATCACCCTCAGGTACCACCCCAATGCATGTGATACTTTGCCATTCCAATTTCCACAGACCCATAAATAACGCTCGCCCTCCTTTACTCCACCACAGGGTCCGATTCAAACGACGAGCTCCAGGACACCCCTACCAGCACACCTGCAAAGAGGGCCAAGACCGACGGCCAAACACCCTCCACCTCAGCTGCACGCATCAAGACACGGCAGCAGCACAAATCAAGTGGCAGCACACAGGAGGGAACTTCAACAGGCACCCCAGCAGCCAGCATGCCCACAACAGCACCACCACAGGTCCCCCCAATGGATGCCACAGTAGGCACTGCATTAATGGCAGCATGCTCCGACACAGAAAACGGGGATGTCGAAGTCAGATCCATCCATGACCTGTCTCAATCCCCCTGTCTGTTCCATCCCGTACACCATGAGGATACCACGCAGGGGCACCCACAAGACGACGACTGGCCATCCCCCACAAGCCCTGTGGCAAGGCAACATGAGGTGACCAGCCCCTCTGTGACACCACCGCAAGTGGCCATGGCCCAGCAGAGGCAACAGTCCCTCGACCAGGTAATCGTGCAACAGCAGCAACTGGCCACGCTCCTCAAGGACCATGCCGATGAATGTGGGGGCACTAAGGCAGACATAGAAACATCAACTGAGACACTTAGGGCAGAAATGGAGAGAAGTACAGAGACACTAAGGGCACAAATGGAGAGTAGCACCGAGAGCCTGAGAGTAGAAATGGAGAGAAGCACCGAGAGCCTGAGAGTACAAATGGAGAGAAGCACCGAGAGCCTGAGGGGGGAACTGCATGCGACGTCCAAAGACGTATGTGCCGAACTTGCCGCTGTGCGCCGTGTGCTCACTGAGCTCTCGCAAACCCTCAGGGACATGCATGGACGTGAGCAGGCAGAGACATCATCCGTTGCAAGTTCCGTCCAGGGCAGCCCCCAACGTAGATCTGGGAGGAACCTGCGCTCCACAGGCAGGGGTGCCCCTGATACCCGGAGAGGGGGCTTGCAATAGCGACTGCTCACTGACAATGAGCATCTTTGAACACTGGTGTTCGGGGGGGAGGTAGGAGGGTGGAGGGGGTGTGTTGTGCTCACTTGGGTGGCGGGTCGATGGTGTGTGTAACATGATTTCACATATGCCATAAACAATGCACGATCATCCAATGAGATGTGTGGACATTGATCTTTGTGTACGAGGCCATTATAGGCGTACAGTCCATATTGTGCATGTTCCAGACACACACAGTGCCACAAGTCCTGTGTCCATGTATCAGCCACCAGGCGTGAGTGCTAGAAGCATGCATCTATGATATGCTGACGAATGTCACGGCCCTCCTGTGCCTCGGGGACTCCTTGAGGTGCTGCCACATCCCCACCCTCATCATGACCATCTTCAGGTGCTTGCAGTTCTGCGTCAGGGGGCATGGGCACATTTCTACGTACGCACATGTTGTGTAGCATGACACATGCCATGACCATCTTTGCAACCTTCTCATGGCGGTACAGGAGTGCCCCGCCAGACCTGCTGAGGCAGCGGGAACGACCCTTCAGTAGGCCGAATGCCTGTTCTATGACTACACGGGTACGTGAGTGGGCATGGTTGTAGTCCTCCTCATGCTGGTCCCGTGGGTTCCGGAGTGGTGTAAGGAGCCATCTCTTCAGTGGATACCCGGCATCACCTGTATGTGGACAATAAAGGATGTTTGAGGAATGCCATTGCTACCTACGCACCCCCCCCTTCCTGCCAGGTCATTGCCGCATCACATACCCCACATCATCATGCTTGAAATGAGACTCACCGAGTAGCCAGGATCTGTTCCCTGCGTGTCGCTCCATGTAGCGTGGTATTGTAGAGTTCCTCAAGACCATAGAATCATGGGTTGATCCAGGGAATCGGGCACAACAATGTGTAATGATCCTGTTGGAGTCACACACCATTTGTACATTCAGAGAATGAAATTGTTTCCGGTTGCGGTACTGGGCCTCCATGGCATGTGGGACGACCAATTCCACATGGGTGCAGTCGATGGCACCAATGCAACCCGGTATGCCGCCAAGTGCATGGAATCCCACTTTTGCGTTCGTAATCTCCTGCTCCAAGCGTGGTAGAGAGATGTAGTCGTCTGCGTGCTTCAGGAGGGCATCGAGCACTTGCAATAGTGTCCGTGAGAACAGTGGCTGTGAAATGCCATGCAACTGTCCGACTGTGTGCTGGTAGGTGCCTGTGGCCAGGAAGTGTAGTACAGACACCACCTTCAGTAGGGGTGGGATGGCGGTTGGGCTATCTATCATGCTGACAAGGTCAGCCTGTGTCATGTCCACAATGGCGGTTATGGTGTCCCGGTCCAAACGGTAGAGGGTGTGGATCTGCTCATCAGTGAGGTCGAACGGATGTGCTCGGAGGCGTGGGATTGCGGGCTGCCTGCGTGGTGGTAGTGGCTGTGCTGGCGGCCCTTGCTGGCCCTGCCTTGCCCTCCTCCTCCTCCTGCGTCTCCTCCGTGCGGCCGGTTGTTGTAGTAGTTGGCGTTCGTCTTCTTCTTGAAGTTGGAGTACTTGCAGTGCTATCAGGTCCCCCAGGGCCAACATCGCTAGTCCTGCCGGTAGCATTTCGGAGTGGGTGTGGTTGTGGGAGGGGGTTGGGTGTGCAATTTATGTGTTTTCAGGCTGTATAGCCTTCACCTGTGGTGATTCATTCCACCTGTGCAAGCTGCAATCCCCTTTGGGCGAGCACGTCCCGCACACAACGCTGCAATTCGACGAATGGCATCTTGCTATTGCAATCATGTATTTGTTCCCGATGGCAGTGTAATATTGGTTGATATGTTCATTCTGCTATGGTCCCATTGGTTCACATACTATCTTTGCAGTCGCGAACAGACTTGTGAAGGGTCAGTGGAACGTAGTACTCGAGTCACGGTGGACCCTCATGCAACACTGTACCGAGGTTCACCGACGGGCGGGGCGTTCCATTTGTGAGTGAAGGCAGTTGCCATTTTCACACACAGCCGCACTAGATGGATTAATTCGTGATTTCAAGCGGCCACAGATGCCTTTTCGACGTGATGTTGCAAATGAGGAATTCGAAGGACAGCGCTTTCGGTTTTCAGCTAGCGGCGAGGAGATGCCCACAGGTCTGACTGCAAACATAACATTCTATTGTTCAATGTCCTTGGGACAGGGGCCATGGCGAGAATGCAATGATTGATATGAATAGTATGGGATGCGCAATAGCGAAGTGGGCGATGAGGCCGGACGTTCCCAAATACATGTTACTTCACAACACTGGAATTCCGGCCTGGAGCACAGTGGATTTAGCAGGCTGCATAACGCACAGACTCAATGGAAATTTCACATGTTATGTGAGTATGAAATCAGGCGTTTTCATTACGGGATGAGGGAATGATGTATGGATGCATGGACAGATGATTTAATACAGAGTTTGCCATGTACGGGGCTTCTTGGAATATATCCACCTCCCCTGCGCTATGTGATGCAGGGCTGCCATAGTGGGACCATCGTCTATCTGGCCTTGTTGAACCCTCCCTGTCTCGACGCGCCTTCAGACACTTGTGTCTATGCACGTTACTAATCCCATCTGATGGATTCTGTTTTAACAGACGCATGCACAGAAACACTCGTTTGTAATAGTGTTTTCACCTCGGTATAGATAGTTATGATTCGCAAGTTGTTTTTGGGTGGTGATGATCCCTTGGAGTGGGCTAGCATGCATATGGCTGTGGATTTTGTGTGATCATTGAAGTGAGTAATTCAAATGCAGTTCTGATGCCCATACTATTCTTTTTCATTTCATTTGGGTGACAGGTATCTCCTCCACTTTTGCCACTGCCATCTGTATGCCACTCCTGCAGATGGATTTTACTCCCGACACCTGCTGCTTCGTGTTAATCAGTGGAGCAGCATTACGATGTTATGGGACGATCGCCAATGGGCCACATGCCCTTACGCAGTACTAGTGGCTAGGAGCAACATTTCGGCCTTTCAGCTGGACTAGTGCCTCCCTAATGGGACGGCCCTGCGGTACGAGGCGCTTCCATGTTGCCTTTTGGTACGAGAATGTAGGCCCTGTGTACCATGAGGGAACAGGGCGTCACACAAGAAGTAGCTGGTCATTTATTGCGGATGCAGCCCACAATGGTGAATTATATTTTGGGGTTCATGGCCTAATGGCTGTATGGGCTTGGTGAATTTGTTGTGCATTAAATTTCTATTCTGATATGAACCGTGTAGCGTTCTTCTTTGCAAGTGATGTGGCATATTCCTATTTGGGGAGCGATGTATTGTGAGGAGATCTGCATTGGGTTCCAGCTTCGGAGTATAGTTGCGTGGTACTGTGCTGGGCGCGTTTGCCTACGGAGCCCAGTGAGGTCAGGGATTAGGGCTGCCAATATGACTGTTTTAATGGTGTCATGCTCAGGGGCGGGGGATTGGCTTTTGTGTAACAGATGCCGGTCAGCCAGGTGGATTGGTGGAATGATGTGATTATCAGAATATGGCTGGTCACAGGTGCCTGTGTTTGCGTGCGTTTCTTGGAGGGAGACTGAGGTCATGTCCATTTGTGTAGCTTCTGTATTCGTGCCATCTGTGCCCTGCAGCTCCCATTGGCCCCTCTTGAGGTTCATTTGTTCGTTGGCAGGCATGGGTGACTTGTACATTTCACTGGTTGCATTGTGTGACTTCATTGCACCTACGAGGAGTTGTGCAATGTGGCCAGGGAGTGGTGTACAGGCACTCAGTAGGGCCGTTTACGGTTGGTTCGCGATGCCGTACTTCTCACCATGGCGGAATGGTACTTTCCGCCGTGCTTGATGGCGTTAGGTGCATGTCCGCTAGGGTCAGAATTCGCGTACCGTTGCGCCATGGTGGTATTTGCGGTTTGGCATGGCGCGCTTGCGCGTACTTGGTGCAGTTAGCGTTGGCGGTCACTACGGTGGCGCTGATGGCATCGTACTTTGCGGTGACGGGTCATGATTGCACCGAGCGCTATTCGATGGCGGTATTGCATTTCCGCCATCGTTTTTCGATTTCCGCCAGGGTCGTAATGAGGGCCAGTGTCTTTTTGTGGTGGTTGGGATCTTGAGGGGTTGGATGCTGACTTGAGTTGGTAGTGTGATCACGAATAGAATGATGAGATGGTCACTCCAAAGTATTTGTATCTGTGGTGCTGTGGTGATACGTTTTTTCTTGGCAAAGATTGCGTGAAGGGTATGCCCTACCGAGCGTGTTGCCCCTTTGACCAACTGTTGTAGTTTCATGGTTGTTAGCTGCACAGTTAGTTTTGAGAGTTGGCGTGTTTTTCTTCAAACCAAATGTTCCCCAGGATTATTAGTTGTTCGTGTTCGATGGCTATGTTGGTGATGGCTTCTATGAAGTTGTCGTTGAAGGTTGCATCGTATGTCGGTGGTCTGTAAACCAGTATGAATTTGATGTTTGTTTTTGGATTCACTGATATGTGTATGACCATGGATTTGCAGTTCGTGATGTTAAGAGGTTTGCTGTTTTTACTTTCAGGTGTTCTTTGAATGCTATTGCGAGGTCTCCTCCTTTTTTATTTTTCCTGTTTAACTGAAGGCATTTGAATTGGTGGGGAGACAGCTTTGGAGTGTGATTTTATAGTTGTCATCCAGCCATGTTTCTGTGATGAATAGGATGTCGATGCCATTGCTGCAGAGAAGGTCGAAGATCTCTGTTGAGTGTTTTGACATGGATCTTGCGTTTGTTAAATTGCAGTGGATTTTACAGTGATAGTTTGATTTATGTTTCATTGTCGGCGTTGTCTTCTGACTGGTGTTAAGGTTTCCCTCCAGGTCGATCTCTAGTTGAGGTGTTGGTACAGTTGTTGTCACGACCCTCAGCCCTGATCCCCACTGGCAAGCCCATTGGCCAGGTGGAATCAGGGCTCGGATCACAAATAAGGCCTGGCATCCACTTCTCAGGCCCTCTTCGGGCCAGTCCTGGCGCCTTTGGTGCCAGACTCATCAGTAAGGAAAGACATCAACTCGAGGAACTACTTTATTTAGGCTTTCAGCCAACATGGGGGCATCCACGTAGCTTAATTCCTAGAACCAAGCTATGCGGTCTAGTGTTTTGGGTGTGGTGGCCTAAGGACTACTTTACTTGGACTACTTTACAGTGGCTATTTAACCCACACCCGAGCAAGACAACATGCTTCGCGTTACTTTGCTTCTAGCAATGTGACGCTCACCGTGTCCAGCTTTCTCATGAGCCTGGTGAATTCCGGACCTGCAGAAAAAACCAAGAACATCGTTAGCAGCAGCAGAATCTTACCTGCATTCATCATCCTTCACTGCTCGCAGCTCCTGGGCAGCTCTGTTGGTGGAGTTCACCACCCGGATCGAAGGACCTGAGAAAAGGAGAAAGACATCATTAAAGGAGGTAGTGGAGACATTACAACCACAAAAGCGCTTAAAGACTTACCTGGTTGGTTGCTTTTCGGCCGGCATAGCTCCGGAACTCCATCTGCGCTGGGAACTCACCGCGACCTACAAAAAGAGAAAACCACAGGTCAGTGAGGACAAGACAATCGCTGCGCTACAGAAAGCGCCTCCTTACCGCATCATAGCGCCATAGCGCGCCATTATCTCCCGTTGAGAACCAGCATATCCAGTTCTCCAAGCGGACACTCCGCAAATCCTAGGGAGATAAAAAAAGAGACATTTAGCACAGAGAAAAGCCATCAATCGCAATAAGACCTACCTGAAAGACACTACAAGGGCAGCAGTCAGTGAAGTAACTGGACCGCCCGCGCCCACAAAAGACAACACGCCCCTGCCCAGAGAGCAGGACGGAGAGCCCACCGATTCCGACAACCAGGTGAGAAGAGAACCTGGAGGGGCTGGAAACACAAGGGAGGTGGGGGAAAACTTACCTTGGTCGCCCAGTCCTAATATAGTCTTCATTTCCAGGCGGAATGCCATTGACACCGAGACCACACCAGGGAATCATCGGGAAGGGCATCAACGACCAACTGGCTGGGTGGCGTCCTCGTGGATACCAGGTGAGCGTAACAGAATGCAAAGCCTCAAATAAATAATCCACCTGGGCGCCATGGAAACATCAGAAATCGACCAATTGGCCCAATTGTTGGGGGACTTTCGTGCTGAGGTTCATTCAGCCCGACAAGAGACTAATGCACTCCGGAGAGACCTAATAGTGACCAAGGAGCACACCGCCGAAACCAGCAGACAATTCTTTCAATCGCAGGCAGGGCAGACTCCTCTGCCTGGAGGAAATCCACTGATGCAAAATCCTATCTCACCATCTTATACCCCCACACCAATACAGATCACGCTGCCTGGAACAGTTCCCCTGGCACCACCAGAAAGGTTTTCGAGTGACCCATGGAAGTATGCAGCATTCATAAATCAGTGTCGCCTTCACTTCCTTTGTCGCCCTGAGGCATTTCCAAATGACCAAGCTTGGGTACCTTTCATCCTATCATACTTGAGTGGAAGTGCAGCCGATTGGTCGGTGCTGTTGGTGACCCATAATGATCCGTTGTTACAGGACTATGGGGGTTCCAGAGAGAAATGCAAAAACTGTTTGCCCGCCATACCCAGGAACAAGCAGTGGATAACAAACTTTTATCCCTCGGGCAGGGGAACCAAGACTTGTTAACATACATTGCGACTTTCAATAGACTGGTTGCTGAAGCCAGGTGGGCAGAAAACAAAAGAACCACGTTATTCCATCGGGGCTTACGAGGCGAATTAAAGGACGTCTTGGCCCAGGTAGTTGATCCCCCCAGAGACTGTACCGAATTCATAAATTTGGTCGTGCAGCTAGACCATCTGTTGCAGGACTGAAAAGCAGACCGGTCCACAGCAGACTGTTGAGTAGTTTATGTTCGGCCTAAAGACAATGCGTCACGGGGGCCAGACAACGCCGTAGAACCCATGCAGATTGGAGGGATATGACCTCCATTAACAAAACAAGAGCGGGATAAAAGAAGACAACAGAAACTTTGTTTGTATTGTGGAAAACCAGGACATTTTCTGAAAGATTGCCCAATAAAACCCCCAAGGTGGACAGTCAGGGCCAAAGAAAAGGATGAAGTTAAGGAATTGGAAAACTACCAAGCTCAGCAACCGTAGAGGTCAGTTTCTCGAGTGATGAGAAAGAGCCACTGACCTCACACTTTGCGATACCCGTGATCTTAATAAATCACCAACAATCGTCAAAGATGCATGCCGTAGAAGCGTACATTGACAGCGGAGCAGTTGGGAACTATATAGATCAAGAGTTGGCAGTAGAGATGGGCTCCCTTTGTGTTCTAAGTCTACCAGGGATAAGGTGACTACCGTGGATGGGACAGAAATCGCTTCCGGACCAGTAACCTAGTGCACAGCAGCAGTAACCTTGCTGTGCCAGGACGAACATCGGGAGTGTATTTAGTTCGATCTTATAAAGGCACCTCAGTTCCGGTTGATACTACCCTTTGATAGACTGGCGGGCACGGAAATTAACCTTCTCCAGCAGCTGCTCCCTAACTTGCTACTCTCCTGATCCGGAACCCGACTCATGTGTCTCCAAGACTTCCAATACTAGAGCCTCTACTCTGGGAGTAACTAATACTTTGCCAGATGAATATCGTGACTTTCAGGACGTATTCCAAAAAGACCAGGCTAACACATTGCCGCCGCATAGGCCTTATGATTGTCAAATTGACTTTATTCCTGGGGCACAAATCCCTTGCGGCAGGATCTACGTTCTTACCGAACCAGAAAACCTTCACCTGAAATCCTATTTGGACCAGTACCTTGAAAACGGATTTATCCACCCATCTAAGTCCCCAGCAGCCAGTCCTTTGTTCTTCGTACCGAAAAAGGAAGGGGACTTGAGGACGTGTATTGATTATCACGCAATAAACCAGATAACCGTGAAGAATCGCTACCCCTCTCCTCTTATCCCGGAAATGCTAGACCAAGTCAAAGATGCCCAGATCTATACCAAATTAGACCTTTGTGGAGCATACCACCTGGTCTGGGTCAGAAGCGGAGGTGAGTGGAAAACCGCTTTCCGTACCAAATATGGCTTGTTTGAATATCAAGTCATGTCTTTTGGTTTATGTAACGCTCCCGCAGCATTTCAATATTTCATGAATGATGTCTTGAGAGAACTGATTGACGTTTGCGCCTTAGTGTACATGGATGAAATCTTGGTCACTCAGCCTCAAAACAAGATCATATCAGACATGTTCGTTCAGTCCTCACCAAGCTCCGCCAACATCGTTTGTATGCAAAGCTGGAGAAATGTTTTTTTCACATCACCGAAGTAGAATTCCCTGGTTTCATCCTTTCGCCGAAAGGCATCAGAATGGACGTACATAAGGTTGACGCTATTCTACAATGGCCATCACCAACATCTCTGAAAGGGAAACAGAGCCTGCTAGGCTTTGCGAACTTTTACCACCGGTTTATCCCAGACTTCTCTCAGATTGTGAACCCGATCACAGTACTGCTACGAAAAAGCAATAAAAAGTTTGCTTGGACTGAGGAAGCAGAAAGAACCTTTCAGGAGCTGAAACAAAGGTTCACCTCCACTTCAATCCTGCGGCACCCGCGTCCAGACCTCCCTTATGTCGTAGAAACTGATGCTTTCAGTATGGCAATGGGAGCGGTCCTCTCACAGAGGGACCCAGAAACTGGCCAGCTGCATCCTGTGGCCTTCTGGTCAAAAAAATTCTCTCCCCCGGAAATTAATTACGCTATCACGGACAAAGAACTCCTAGCCATCAAGTCCGCTTTCAAGGCGTGGCGACACTATCTTCTGGGAGCTAGACACATCATTACAGTGATCACAGACCACCGGAATCTGCAATATTTCAAAACAGCCAAAGCCCAGTCTTCACCCCAGTTACGGTGGGCCCTCTTCTTCGCCGAATATGACTACGTGATCACCTTTCGACCAGGGGTCAAGAATGGGAAAGCTGACGCCTTATCTCGAATAGGCATCGATGAAACGGTATACAACTCCAGACCCGGTACCCATCATACCTGAAGACAAACTCTTGGGTATCACAACAATGTTATCACAAGCCAAATTACGAAACAAAATTCGACAGTCAATGAACCCGGATGCTTTCCTCACATAGCAAATTCAAGGAGAAAATATTGCATCAAGGATCAGTTACCTTATTTGAGGGACCGGCTATATGTACCCGAGAAGGAGTTACAACAGCATATAATTTCAGGTTATCCTGACTCTCTGATCGAAGGACACCCGGGAATCGCTAAAACTTTAGCCAAGGTAAAAAAGAACTTTTGGTGGCCTACCTGGCGTAAGGACATTGTCCCGTATGTTCAGTCCTGTGGCGTCTGTGCACAAAATAAATCACAGAAACAGAAACCATCAGGTCTCCTACAACCACTGGACATCCCTCCCGCTCCATGGCACACTCTTTCCCTCGACTTTATCACTGATCTGCCACTGAGTCAGGGCTTTAAAACCATTCTTGCAATCGTGGATTTGTTCTCAATGATGGCACATTATATTCCTCTCAAGGGCCTCCCGGACGCATCCACCCTAGCAGAAGTATTTCTGGAAAACATTGTCAAGCTGCATGGCTTTCCATCAGTTCTGGTCTCCGATCGAGGCAGCCAATTTGTATCCAATTTTTTGAGAAAATGTTGCGCAATGGCACAGATTGACGTCTGGCTATCCACCAGTCACCACCCCCAGACAGACGGCTAAACAGAGAGGACCAACCAGACCCCCGAGCAGTATTTACGGTGCATGCTGCACCATGAATTGAGAGATTGGAAGGACTTACTGTGGATAGCCAAGTACACATATAACAACTCCGTACATTCTAGCACGGGCCAAACACCTTTTTACACCTTGTATGGCAGACATCCACGTACATCAGAACTTGACCTTCCTGCCAGCTTGGAAATGCCTGCAGTAAAGACTCTTCATACAACCATCACTCAGGCGTTCAGAAAGGTGAAAGAACATCTTATTCATCCTAAAGAAAAACAAAAGCACTTCGCCGACCAGCATCGGAAAATGACCCCAGACTATCAAGTAGGAGACCAGGTTTGGTTAGCCGCCAAATACGTACCCATCAAACGGACCCAGACCTTCCATCCTCGATATTTGGGACCCTATACCATCAAGGCAATTATCAACCCAGCAGCCGTCAAATTGGACTTACCACCTAATCTACAAATCCATCTGGTATTCCATCTGTCCCTCTTAAAACCAATGCAACCTGGTACACGAATCAAGACACCACCTCAACCTATACTAATAGATGGAGAACCAGAATTCGAAGTCAAGGGCATCCTGGACTCTAAGTACTCTAGAGCCAAGTTGTACTATCTCGTCGACTGGAAGGGGTTTGGGCCTCAAGATAGATCCTGGGAACCCAGTGAGAACATCCATGCACCACGTCTGATCAAGAAGTTTCATCAGAACTTCCCAACTAAACCTGGACCAGGCAGGAGACACACCTTGGGAGGGGCCTTGGGGGGAGTGCTGTCACGACCCTCAGCCCTGATCCCCACTGGCAAGCCCATTGGCCAGGTGGAATCAGGGCTCGGATCACTAATAAGGCCTGGCATGCACTTCTCAGGCTCTCTTGGGGCCAGTCCTGGCGCCTTTGCCGCCAGACTCATCAGTAAGGAAAGACATCTGCTTGAGGAACTACTTTATTTAGGCTTTCAGCCAACATGGAGGCATCCACATAGCTTGATTCCTAGAACCAAGCGATGCGGTCTAGTGTTTTGGGTGTGGTGGCCTAGTGACTACTTTGCCTGGACTACTTTACAGTGGCGATTTAAACCACACCCGAACAGGACAACACACTTCGCTTACTTTGCTTCTAGCAACGTGACGCTCACCGTGTCCAGCTTTCTCACGAGCCTAGTGAATTCCGGACCTGCAGAAAAAACCGAGAACATTGTTATAAGCAGAATCTTACCTGCATTCATCATCCTTCACTGCTCGCAGCTCCTGGGCAGCTCTGTTGGTGGAGTTCACCACCCGGATCGAAGGACCTGAGTAAAGGAGAAAGACATCATCAAAGGAGGTAGTGGAGACATTACAACCACAAAAGCGCTTAAAGACTTACCTGGTTGGTTGCTTTTCGGCCGGCATAGCTCCGGAACTCCATCTGCGCTGGGAACTCACTGCGACCTACGAAAAGAGAAAAGCACAGGTCAGTCAGGACAAGACATCGCTGCGCTACGCAAAGAGCCTCCTTACTGCATCATAGCGCCTCGATGCCTGCGGGCTGTGTGAGCGCTTTATAAATGTAAAATATAAAAATAAATAAATAAATAGAGCCATAGCGTGCCATCATCTCCCGGTGAGAACCAGCATATCCAGTTCTCCAAGTGAACACTCCGCGCTCCTAGCGAGATAAAAAAAGAGACATTTAGAACAGAGAAAAGGCATGCAAGAATTACGACACCATCAATCGCAATAAGACCTAGCTGAAAGACACTACAAGGGCAGCAGTCAGTGAAGTAACTGGACTGCCCACGCCTACAAAAGACAACGCACCCCTGCCCAGAGAGCAGGACGGAGAGCCAGCCGATTCCGACAACCAGGTGAGAAGAGAACCTGGAGGGGCTGGAAACACAAGGGAGGTGGGGGAAAACTTACCTTGGTCGCCCAGTCCTAATATAGTATTCATTTCCAGGCGGAATCCCATCGACACCGAGACCACACCAGGGAATCATCGGGAAGGGCATCAACGACCAACTGGCTGGGTGGCGTCCTCGTGGATACCAGGTGAGCGTAACAGAACGCAAAGCGTCACATAAATAATCCACCTGGGCGCCATGGAAACATCAGAAATCGACCAATTGGCCCAATTGTTGGGGGACTTTCGTGCTGAGGTTCATTCAGCCCGACAAGAGACTAATGCACTCCGGAGAGACCTAATAGTGACCAAGGAGCACACCGCCGAAACCAGCAGACAATTCTTTCAATCGCAGGCAGGGCAGACTCCTCTGCCTGGAGGAAATCCACTGATGCAAAATCCTATCTCACCATCTTATACCCCCACACCAATACAGATCACGCTGCCTGGAACAGTTCCCCTGGCACCACCAGAAAGGTTTTCGAGTGACCCATGGAAGTATGCAGCATTCATAAATCAGTGTCGCCTTCACTTCCTTTGTCGCCCTGGGGCATTTCCAAATGACCAAGCTTGGGTACCTTTCATCCTATCATACTTGAGTGGAAGTGCAGCCGATTGGTCGGTGCTGTTGGTGACCCATAATGATCCGTTGTTACAGGACTATGGGGGTTCCAGAGAGAAATGGAAAAACTGTTTGCTCGCCATACCCAGGAACAAGCAGTGGATAACAAACTTTTATCTCTCCGGCAGTGGAACCAAGACTTGTTAACATACATTGCGACTTTCAATAGACTGGTTGCTGAAGCCAGGTGGGCAGAAAACAAAAGAACCACGTTATTCCATCGGGGCTTACGAGGCGAATTAAAGGACGTCTTGGCCCAGGTAGTTGATCCCCCCAGAGACTGTACCGAATTCATAAATTTGGTCGTGCAGCTAGACCATCTGTTGCAGGACTGAAAAGCAGACCGGTCCACAGCAGACTGTTGAGTAGTTTATGTTCGGCCTAAAGACAATGCGTCACGGGGGCCAGACAACGCCGTAGAACCCATGCAGATTGGAGGGATATGACCTCCATTAACAAAACAAGAGCGGGATAAAAGAAGACAACAGAAACTTTGTTTGTATTGTGGAAAACCAGGACATTTTCTGAAAGATTGCCCAATAAAACCCCCAAGGTGGACAGTCAGGGCCACAGAAAAGGATGAAGTTAAGGGATTGGAAAACTACCAAGCTCAGCAACCGTAGAGGTCAGTTTCTCGAGTGATGAGAAAGAGCCACTGACCTCACACTTTGCGATACCCGTGATCTTAATAAATCACCAACAATCGTCAAAGATGCATGCCGTAGAAGCGTACATTGACAGCGGAGCAGTTGGGAACTATATAGATCAAGAGTTGGCAGTAGAGATGGGCTCCCTTTGTGTTCTAAGTCTACCAAGGATAAGGTGACTACCGTGGATGGGACAGAAATCGCTTCCGGACCAGTAACCTAGTGCACAGCAGCAGTAACCTTGCTGTGCCAGGATGAACATCGGGAGTGTATTTAGTTCGATCTTATAAAGGCACCTCAGTTCCGGTTGATACTACCCTTTGATAGACTGGCGGGCACGGAAATTAACCTTCTCCAGCAGCTGCTCCCTAACTTGCTACTCTCCTGATCCGGAACCCGACTCATGTGTCTCCAAGACTTCCAATACTAGAGCCTCTACTCTGGGAGTAACTAATACTTTGCCAGATGAATATCGTGACTTTAAGGACGTATTCCAAAAAGACCAGGCTAATACATTGCCGCCGCATAGGCCTTATGATTGTCAAATTGACTTTATTCCTGGGGCACAAATCCCTTGTGGCAGGATCTACGTTCTTACCGAACCAGAAAACCTTCACCTGAAATCCTATTTGGACCAGTACCTTGAAAACGGATTTATCCACCCATCTAAGTCCCCAGCAGCCAGTCCTTTATTCTTCGTACCGAAAAAGGAAGGGGACTTGAGGACGTGTATTGATTATCGCGCAATAAACCAGATAACCGTGAAGAATCGCTACCCCTCTCCTCTTATCCCGGAAATGCTAGACCAAGTCAAAGATGCCCAGATCTATACCAAATTAGACCTTTGGGGAGCATACCACCTGGTCTGGGTCAGAAGCGGAGGTGAGTGGAAAACCGCTTTCCGTACCAAATATGGCTTGTTTGAATATCAAGTCATGTCTTTTGGTTTATGTAACGCTCCCGCAGCATTTCAATATTTCATGAATGATGTCTTGAGAGAACTGATTGACGTTTGCGCCTTAGTGTACATGGATGAAATCTTGGTCACTCAGCCTCAAAACAAGATCATATCAGACGTGTTTGTTCAGTCCTCACCAAGCTCCGCCAACATCGTTTGTATGCAAAGCTGGAGAAATGTTTTTTTCACATCACCGAAGTAGAATTCCCTGGTTTCATCCTTTCGCCGAAAGGCATCAGAATGGACGTACATAAGGTTGACGCTATTCTACAATGGCCATCACCAACATCTCTGAAAGGGAAACAGAGCCTGCTAGGCTTTGCGAACTTTTACCACCGGTTTATCCCAGACTTCTCTCAGATTGTGAACCCGATCACAGTACTGCTACGAAAAAGCAATAAAAAGTTTGCTTGGACTGAGGAAGCAGAAAGAACCTTTCAGGAACTGAAACAAAGGTTCACCTCCACTTCAATCCTGCGGCACCCGCGTCCAGACCTCCCTTATGTCGTAGAAACTGATGCTTTCAGTATGGCAATGGGAGCGGTCCTCTCACAGAGGGACCCAGAAACTGGCCAGCTGCATCCTGTGGCCTTCTGGTCAAAAAAATTCTCTCCCCCGGAAATTAATTACGCTATCACGGACAAAGAACTCCTAGCCATCAAGTCCGCTTTCAAGGCGTGGCGACACTATCTTCTGGGAGCTAGACACATCATTACAGTGATCACAGACCACCGGAATCTGCAATATTTCAAAACAGCCAAAGCCCAGTCTTCACCCCCGTTACGGAGGGCCCTCTTCTTCGCCGAATATGACTACGTGATCACCTTTCGACCAGGGGTCAAGAATGGGAAAGCTGACGCCTTATCTCAGATAGGCATCGATGAAACGGTATACAGCTCCAGACCCGGTACCCATCATACCTGAAGACAAACTCTTGGGTATCACAACAATGTTATCACAAGCCAAATTACGAAACAAAATTCGACAGTCAATGAACCCGGATGCTTTCCTCACATAGCAAATTCAAGGAGAAAATATTGCATCAAGGATCAGTTACCTTATTTGAGGGACCGGCTATATGTACCCGAGAAGGAGTTACAACAGCATATAATTTCAGGTTATCCTGACTCTCTGATCGAAGGACACCCGGGAATCGCTAAAACTTTAGCCAAGGTAAAAAAGAACTTTTGGTGGCCTACCTGGCGTAAGGACATTGTCCCGTATGTTCAGTCCTGTGGCGTCTGTGCACAAAATAAATCACAGAAACAGAAACCATCAGGTCTCCTACAACCACTGGACATCCCTCCCGCTCCATGGCACACTCTTTCCCTCGACTTTATCACTGATCTGCCACTGAGTCAAGGCTTTAAAACCATTCTTGCAATCGTGGATTTGTTCTCAATGATGGCACATTATATTCCTCTCAAGGGCCTCCCGGACGCATCCACCCTAGCAGAAGTATTTCTGGAAAACATTGTCAAGCTGCATGGCTTTCCATCAGTTCTGGTCTCCGATCGAGGCAGCCAATTTGTATCCAATTTTTTGAGAAAATGTTGCGCAATGGCACAGATTGACGTCTGGCTATCCACCAGTCACCACCCCCAGACAGACGGCTAAACAGAGAGGACCAACCAGACCCCCGAGCAGTATTTACGGTGCATGCTGCACCATGAATTGAGAGATTGGAAGGACTTACTGTGGATAGCCAAGTACACATATAACAACTCCGTACATTCTAGCACGGGCCAAACACCTTTTTACACCTTGTATGGCAGACCTCCACGTACATCAGAACTTGACCTTCCTGCCAGCTTGGAAATGCCTGCAGTAAAGACTCTTCATACAACCATCACTCAGGCGTTCAGAAAGGTGAAAGAACATCTTATTCATCCTAAAGAAAAACAAAAGCACTTCGCCGACCAGCATCGGAAAATGACCCCAGACTATCAAGTAGGAGACCAGGTTTGGTTAGCCGCCAAATACGTACTCATTAAACGGACCCAGACCTTCCATCCTCGATATTTGGGACCCTATACCATCAAGGCAATTATCAACCCAGCAGCCGTCAAATTGGACTTACCACCTAATCTACAAATCCATCCGGTATTTCATCTGTCCCTCTTAAAACCAATGCAACCTGGTACACGAATCAAGACACCACCTCAACCTATACTAATAGATGGAGAACCAGAATTCGAAGTCAAGGGCATCCTGGACTCTAAGTACTCTAGAGCCAAGTTGTACTATCTCGTCGACTGGAAGGGGTTTGGGCCTCAAGATAGATCCTGGGAACCCAGTGAGAACATCCATGCACCACGTCTGATCAAGAAGTTTCATCAGAACTTCCCAACTAAACCTGGACCAGGCAGGAGACACACCTTGGGAGGGGCCTTGGGGGGAGTGCTGTCACGACCCTCAGCCCTGATCCCCACTGGCAAGCCCATTGGCCAGGTGGAATCAGGGCTCGGATCACTAATAAGGCCTGGCATGCACTTCTCAGGCTCTCTTGGGGCCAGTCCTGGCGCCTTTGCCGCCAGACTCATCAGTAAGGAAAGACATCTGCTTGAGGAACTACTTTATTTAGGCTTTCAGTCAACATGGAGGCATCCACATAGCTTGATTCCTAGAACCAAGTGATGCGGTCTAGTGTTTTGGGTGTGGTGGCCTAGTGACTACTTTGCCTGGACTACTTTACAGTGGCGATTTAAACCACACCCGAACAGGACAACACACTTCGCGTTACTTTGCTTCTAGCAATGTGACGCTCACCGTGTCCAGCTTTCTCACGAGCCTAGTGAATTCCGGACCTGCAGAAAAAACCGAGAACATTGTTAGAAGCAGAATCTTACCTGCATTCATCATCCTTCACTGCTCGCAGCTCCTGGGCAGCTCTGCTGGTGGAGTTCACCACCCGGATCGAAGGACCTGAGTAAAGGAGAAAGACATCATCAAAGGAGGTAGTGGAGACATTACAACCACAAAAGCGCTTAAAGACTTACCTGGTTGGTTGCTTTTCGGCCGGCATAGCTCCGGAACTCCATCTGCGCTGGGAACTCACTGCGACCTACGAAAAGAGAAAAGCACAGGTCAGTCAGGACAAGACATCGCTGCGCTACGCAAAGAGCCTCCTTACTGCATCATAGCGCCTCGATGCCTGCGGGCTGTGTGAGCGCTTTATAAATGTAAAACATAAAAATAAATAAATAAATAGAGCCATAGCGTGCCATCATCTCCCGGTGAGAACCAGCATATCCAGTTCTCCAAGTGAACACTCCGCGCTCCTAGCGAGATAAAAAAAGAGACATTTAGAACAGAGAAAAGGCATGCAAGAATTACGACACCATCAATCGCAATAAGACCTAGCTGAAAGACACTACAAGGGCAGCAGTCAGTGAAGTAACTGGACTGCCCACGCCTACAAAAGACAACGCACCCCTGCCCAGAGAGCAGGACGGAGAGCCCGCCGATTCCGACAACCAGGTGAGAAGAGAACCTGGAGGGGCTGGAAACACAAGGGAGGTGGGGGAAAACTTACCTTGGTCGCCCAGTCCTAATATAGTATTCATTTCCAGGCGGAATCCCATCGACACCGAGACCACACCAGGGAATCATCGGGAAGGGCATCAACGACCAACTGGCTGGGTGGCGTCCCCGTGGATACCAGGTGAGCGTAACAGATGTGTCTGTGTCGTCGAAAAGCTCTTCTAGGTTCAGTCTTGGGTTTTTGTTTTCATCAGGGTCCTTTTCTAAATTTTTTCGCTGTCGATCGGAGGGTCCTCTTGTTTTGGTGACGTAAGGGTTTAGGGCGTCGATTATGTTCTTCTTATCTCTAGCTTTGTTCGTTCTTCTTCTGCATGGTTGCATTTGGTTGTTGCTCGTTCTTGATTTGTACGTTGGGTCGGCTCGTTCGCGTGAGTGATTATTTGCGAGGTATGGAGTTAGGTATAGGGATTTCTCTCTTCTCTCTGCGCTGGTTCTGTTGTCATTCTTATCTGTGGGAGTGTATTCTGTAGTTGTGAGTCTTCGGTGGTATTGTCATGATGCCTACCCCCGGGGACCCAGACCAAGTCCAGCAACCCCGGAAGCAGGCATCAAGTTATTCCAAGCAAGCCCAACAACCCCTGCTAGGGGCTATTTGGGTGCAGTACTGGCGTCTATGGCGCCAGGCTCATATGGAGAGTCAGTCCTGGCGCCATAGGTGCCAGGCTCATAGATTAAAACTTACCTGATGCAGACCATGCTGCAAACTTACCTGATGCAGACCATGCTGCAAGAGCTCCAAGCCAAAAGAGGCTTGGAAGGGACTACTTTACCTAGGGACTATTTTTTACGCGGGTGGGGCTGGGGGGGGAATACTTACCTGGGACTACTTTGGAGGCTATTTAAACCATGCCCGAAGAGCAGCACACGCTTTGCGTTATTCTGCATCCAGCAGCGTAACGCTCACCGTGCCTGCAAGTCTGCATCCAGTCTTCTGCCACGCCCGCCTCGAGTCTGGAGCTCCTAGAAAAAGGGAGAAAGAAGGAGAAAAGGTTAAAACAAGAGCAATACCTTTGATCCTTAGCTGAATTCCTGATCCATCGCGCCTTCGAGCTGGAATAAAGAAGTTATTTTATGCGTGTCGCCTCGCCTGTGCAGCGCCGCTCTGAACTCACCGGCCTTCGCAGCTTCTTCACATTCCACCGCATCCTTCTGCATGTTCACGCCACACTCCGGCACCTAAGGGGAAGACAAGAACAGCAAAGTGAGCCAAGGGAATACACAGAGGCAATATTAGTTACCCCCCATAGACTTACCTGATTTTACCACCGGGGTACTATTCCTCTTCACGGGTCGGCGCAGCTTCCACTGCATCCTCGCCGAACCCCGGCCCCTAAGGGGAAACAAAAGGACAGCAAGGTGAAACAAAGGGACAAACAAGGGGAAACCTCCTCACCACAATAGACTTACCTGATTTTACCGCCGGAGGCATTATTCCCCGAGACTACATACTTTCTCTCAGCGCCTGAATAAGGGAGAAAGCAACAGGTTACATATTGACATTATTTTATCGAACTGTGTTGGATAATACAAATCCTTACCTGAATATTACCGGTTGCCACGAGGAACTCTTCGCTAGGGTCAAGCTGCAACCTGCAAGGAATCGAACAGAATGAAAGTCAGACATTTGAACTCTTACGAACTACATACTTACGGCGTCTTGCCGGGAATCTCAGAGTCAATATCGTTCTGGAACTCACCAATTCCTTCGAGCCAGTGAAGCAACTGGTTATCTACGCGCCCCTGCGCTCAATGCAGGATGGAGAGCTCATATTTTCAAACCATCAGGTGAGACTATAAGAGGGGACATCAAAGGTGATCAGTGGGGAGAACAGCGGGATTGGGGGAGGGGGGTTAACGCTCAACTCCACGGGTGGTTAATTCCCTTTCTCCATTTGCAGAAGAATATTCCTACGGGCCAAGCAAACGAAGCTAGGTGGGCCAGTCCAGTCCGTTATCTCGGTACTACGTGTCACATTGGTGGAGACCGCAGCTGTCCAGTTCAGATCGACGCCCCTGTGGGAGCCAGGTGAGCGTAACAGGTGTTCAGTTGGGTTTGTTCTTTCTGCTCTTTGTCTTTCCTTTGGTCCAATTAGTTTTTGTGGCATTTTGAGTTTAGAGCATTTTTTTTGGTTGGTTTTTCTTTGGTACGTTGTTGCAGAGTTGGTCTTTGTGTTTTTGTGTTTTTGGTCCAGCTGGCTTGTGGTGTTAGACTGGCTGTGGGGGATTGTCCAATACAAGCTTGGGCTCTGTCTGGTGGGTTGATCTAGTCAGGTAATATCGCTAGGGTAGTTCGCTCGTTGTCTTGAGTTTGGGTTGTCCGGTTGGGGAGGTCAACTATGGTTATATCGCTAGGGTATTCAAGTGGCTGTCCCTAATGTGGCTCTCCCTGGGAGAGACTTACAGCAACAAACAAATCTATGTAGTGTGAAGCAGGGTACTGTTCACAGCACCATCTCCGAAAGTAAGGGCCAATGATCACAGCGCGGTAGGGCTAATACTTACAGTGTTGTCCCAATGTGGCACCCTCTAGAAGTGGTTTAAAGGCCTTCTTGCCAATTCTCTAATGATTAGACGTAGGCCAATATTCACAGAGCCATCCTAGTGTGGTCCAGGCTATAAGTGGTAAACTCTAAGGGTGCGGCGCAGTCTAATAATCACAGTACTATCCTAGAGGACACAAACTAATAATCATAGTGCTATATTAGAGGGCACACACTAATAATTACAGTACTATTTTGGGGGTCACAAGCTAGTAATCACAGTATTATCCTAGAAGGCGCAGTCTAACATTCACAGTGCTACCCTAGATGGCACAAGCCAATAAACACAGTACTATCCTAGAGGGCACAAGCTAATAATCATAGTACAATCCTAAGGTGCACAAGGTAATAATCACAGTACTATCCTAGATGGCACAAGCCAATAATCACAGTGCTATCCTAGAGGGCACAAGCTAATAATCACAGTACTATTCTATAGTGGTGCTTTCTAGATATGAATCAGGTCAATATGTGCTAATCTCTAAAGGTAGAGCGCAGTCTAACAATCACAGTATTATCCTAAGGAACAAGCCAATACTCACAGGACTATCCTAGAGGGCACACGCTAATAATCACAGTACTATTTTGGGGTACAAGCTAGTAATCACAGTATTATCCTAAAGGGACAAGTCAATAATAACAGTACTATAGTCAATAACTGTACTATCACAATGTAAGTAGGTTTGTTATGTGGCATGGCTTCCAGAGTAGAGTGATTGCTCTACACCCCACCCTGGCCAAATTTCATTGGTATTTTTCTGAATACATTTTAGACAACATCTTTTCAGCAACATATTGGGCCATCTTCCCCTTATACGATCTGACCCAGTTTTTGTATTTCTGTTCCCGCCTTTTAATTCGGCCAATTATATCAGAACCAAATTCAGACTTTATTTTCTTTAATTCAGATCTCAGCTTTCTCTTTTCAAGTACGAGATCCATGTCATATATATGTTTATGGATGAAGTCATTTGCACTGCTTATGGGAGAAGACACCACAAATTGCATCAAGAGGGGCATACTCAGTGGAGCTCTGCAAGTTCTGATCCCCTGATTCTCGTATGCCTGCCAGGAGTTTTTTCTGTAATCTAATTAAGTTCAAAGAGTTCATCTTCAGTCGATTCCGCCCTTGAGTAATTTCCACCGCAAGTCATTTCTCTTGTGTTCGTGTTGTTAAAATGCCTCAACATCTTTAAGATATTTTGATCACTACACTTAATGAAGTAATTACCTCAAAGGAGGAGACTTTTGGGAGAAAGTAAGCCAATACAAAGATATAATCGATACTCGCCCTTTGATCTCCTCTTTTCCACAATGGTTTACCCGGAATATCTTCTCTAACCAGCCCATTTAAACAATAGAGATTTCACAGACCTAGTTCCCTTAACTAAAGGGACCCTCTGTTTTCTTCTAAAGTCATACTCACTTCTTATCTTGCTTTTACCAGTCAGGTAAGACATATTTAGGTCACCACATAAAATAACGTTTGCATCACACACCAATTCATCACATTTGTCTAAAACATCATTAATCGTGTCTGCAAAGTCTTGATCTATAATACCCCCTGGATTCCAACATAAGTTGCCGAATATAAAGTGTTCTACCTCCTTCAAACCCCCTGTATTCTACCGCAGCACCATAACCTGAATAAAGGGATTTGGGTGATACATTGCCAGCACCTCCATTCTCAACCCAATCCTCAACACTATCAATAATCCCAAAGCAGGTCTCCTCTTCTGCACCTTTGTAGCTGGGTTGAGATAGGTGGAATAATCATCAAGAACTGCGGCCAGACATAACCAAGATTCCTGAAAGCATATTGTATCATACGTCTCAAAGTCAAATTCTCTTCTGGAGAACAAACGTTTGAACTCTCCTGTATTTCTAGAGGCCAATACACAATCCTCCAGATCTAGTTGGGCCGCAGGTTAATGTTTCCCTTTCTTTCAAGACCAAGGCCTGCGCAAGCCATGAAAATAACTCACTGCTCTCTAGATTTTCTTAGACCTCTTTTTGATTCACCACTTTCCTTATTGCAACCTCATTTGCCCCAACTTTAATTTTAAAGGGTGGGCTTATATTATAATTATAATTGGTTATTTATAACGTGCGTGATACCCAGATGTTTCTAAGCACTGAGACAGGGATCGAACCTGTGTTACTCCAGGTCGTCTTGCTTCCAAGGCGAGCGCGTTGCCCCTGAGCAATCCTCCTGCGACCTTAGAGGTACCATTGCTCTCAGTATACAAGGGCACTCGGTACTCTTTTATTGAAGCTATTTCCAGAGTTTCCTTTGCGCTGATAAGCAGGAACAAGACCGCCTTGAGGCTAGTTGTTTTGTTAGCCTCCAATCTGTTTGAAGTCCTGAGCACTTCTAGCATTACCACTCTTAGATCAGAACCCAGGGGTAAGAAGGCCAAAGACACCTCCATGATCATGATTTTCACCAAATTAGAACACATTGATCTTAGTTTGGTATGTGGTGAAAGAGTCTCAAATCATTTCCTCGATTTAGTATCAGAGCTTCCTGCGTGTCAACTAGCCTTTCCAGCCTGATGCATCTGCCATGTGCACTAATAGTGTTATTTGTGTGATTTTGGGTTTCTGTTGGTAGAGCCACAATACTAGTCGACTCCATTGGAATGACCTTCGCCCCCATACCTCTTATTAGAGGCCAATTGCTTTTCTTCAAAAGTTTAGAAGTCCCTGGAGGTTAGATATGACTGCCCCAGGTGTCCCTTCTTTCGGCTGGATTACATTGGGCCGATTCAAGCAGGCCACATTTTTCATAGCTTCCAAATCTTTACATCGGTCATCTGCTTGATGGACATTAGCTGGTTTATCATCCATTGAGTATGTTGATAGGTTCAGTAGTTCATTCATTTGAACTATCTGGGGATCGTTTTGCTTATTGATACCTCTGTTATTGGGCCTTGATTCCTTTTGCACATTCTCTGAGTCCGCAACCTGCCTATCCTGTGCATATTCTGTAGATCTTAGCATATTCCTTTTAGGGACTTTGGGGCTTAGAGGCAAAACCAGGTGCCTTAAAAACGTCCTCGAGTCATTTGATTGTTGTCTGTTTTTTTTTCAGTGCTCACATTTTTGGATTTCTTTGTAACTTGCTGTTGAAGTTGTTTCGTCCCTTGCTTTCTATTCTTTTTTCTGGAAAAAATAGAATATGTCCTCATTGAAAGTAGATCATTTCCTGGAATGTTTATGATCTCCTGCTCAATTTCTTATGTTGAAACATCATAGAGGGGCAGGTATGGGTATCGTTGACAACTGGCTCTGCGTTTGTTTCTTCTTTTTCAATTATTGATCTTGTTCAATGTATGTAGTAGCTACCGAGCGCAATCTCTGTTCTTTCCTATCATTGCATTCATTGATCAATGGGTCAAGTATTCTTTGAAACATATGAAGAGTCTGCTCAGAATTGTTGTCCAGAGTTCCTTGGACCGCCAAAACAAACCCTTCAATGAAGATTAGCTTACAATGTAACATAGCCAGTAGAGTCAAATGATCTTTAAAGGTCTCATTTAAAGAGTTATAAAGTTTCAAAAAAGGCATTACGGTGATAGTCAAGGCTGACATTGTGCTTGTGTCGAAATCCCCACTTAACTGGTCATTCACTGAGTGAACCAGTGGGCACCTTAGAGTCCTTGTTTTTGGTGAACAGCTTTTCGAAGAATCTGAGCTTGAAGAGGGCTCTTGAGTTCTTGCCCTTCTTTAGTCGGTACATTTTAATGATGGACCACCAGATACCCTAGGCCTTGTCTCTATGCCTGGCGTAGGAGAATCATTATTTAATGAAGAATTAGTCAGTGTTTCTGCCTCCATGATCTAAGAAATCCTTGCAATTTCAACTATTAGGGAAGCTGCCAGAGAATCAACTGGCGGTTGGCCGTTGCTAATCAGTTCTGGAGTTTGCTCTACCACTAGAGCTTGTTCTCTGGAGCCCAGTGTGCATCCTCTTTGGACATAATTTATTTTGTCCTTAACCATATAGGGCTTAACCCTTATGTTTTTCGACTGTGGTAGAGCTCTGCCCACTTCCATAGGCTCAAGAGCAGTGGACCGATCTAGCTGCTCAGTATTTTCTAGTAATACATCATCTGCTATTTCCCCCATGCCTCTTAGTACATCCGTTGCTCCTATGCCACCACCTGTTGTTTTAGTGGCAGCATGGGTCAGATTCATTGTATTCTGACCTTGATAGAAAAATCGTTGTTTGAAAAAAGGTTCTATTGTACTCTCAGCTGTCACTGCATTCTTTGTTTGCTTCAGATCTGTTATATTAAAAACCGGAAAGTGCTCAACTTGTGACCAGGAGTCCCAAGTCCCTTATTCAAATTTGAGGCTGTAAGAATACAGCAGTATTCACCACAGCAGTGGGCAGCAATGATTTAGCATAGAGAGGGGAATCCAATCTAGCTGGTGTCCTACTCCGCCATTAAATCAGAAGGCTCCATAGTCTCTGCCCTTATTCGGGTTCCCCCTGTGAAGCTGGTACTCATTCGAGCACAACGGCCCCACCAGTGGCCACCATGCAACCCTGTTCCTTATCTGTGTCCATATTCACAGCAGGGGATTTTAGATACTCCTTAGTGCCGGACTCCCTTCCCTCCGTGATGAAAACATTATCAGTGACCATGTGTTTAGGACTGGAAAAACTAGCATGTATAATAGCAGCCACCATGACCATGTCCATAGTCACGGCGCTGCTTGATATTCCTCTCTGTGATTCAGTCATTTCAGAGGGTGTTAGAAGAGACTTGTTGGAACTAACTTCTGACCAAGTCCTAGACTCAGCTTCAGGACCCATGGTCTGCTCACAAAGCGTATTGCCAGATACTCATTTTCTAGGGGGCACTAGATCACTAATCAGGCAATGTTTTCCCCTCGTTCTCGGGGCTGTACCCCATTCATGTCCATATCTGCTCTGACCAAGTTCGGAGTGCAGCATGCTAGAATAACTTTCTCACAACTTGATAGGTTGTATGTGTCACTGTTTCAAAATGTCTCCTTGCTCAGACACTGATGATTAGCTGATAACCTTTACACCTACCAACTTTCAGTCCCACCCCAACCACCCGTCTCAGTCTCAACTCATTGTCTCCTTGGCATGGCACTGGTTGCTGAATTCACTTCATATGTGAAGATCTGCAGCCTCTTGCCAGGAAACTCATCGTTCAAACACTACCTTGACTAAATGAGCCTGGAAATCCATCAAGAATTGTGTACTTGCCTTTAATCCTAAGTCTCTTATAGCGTTAATCACTACCATTGCTCACACTCTAGCAGCATGAAAACAGACTTGCTCTTCTCCAGCCTGCTTGGAGGCATTCCTTGACATGTTTCCACATTCTATTTCCATCCAATAAACTAGGGAGATTATTGTCTCTATTGACGAACCAACTGCCCCCCCTCCCACCCCGCTTATATGTCATAAAGCACTGTGTGGACTCTAAAGTATATTCGAATTACCACCCTATTATTAACTCCCCATTTATTTGCAACTTCAATTATTTTGGAAAAATATATGTTGTTGGGAGATTGGCAGTACGGTTTTATCACTGCCTGGATTGGTCACAGCAGACTTCACATAGACCCCTCCACGGTATACATTCCTCTTGAGAGCACCACCACCAAGGAACCAAAGAGACAAGAGTGTAGAGGGCTCAAGCGAAAAGGTGAGCAAAAAACCTCACAAGGTCCCTTCTCTCCTAAAAGAAAGAAAGAGAAGAAAATAGTGAATCAAGATGCCGGATCCTCCCTCCAATCCTGCCTTTCACCCTGCTACCCCCTCTTATCTGTATTGAGAGGACCGGACTTGGATGACGTATTATCAGTTTCCACCTACCCAGCAATATTGTCCATAGGCTAGGAAACCGGCTGACGAAAGTTGCCAAAAAACGGATGCAGGGAATATAACTGGAACTGAATGGCACAAGGGTGTAGGTGACTATCAAAGTCCAGCGTCCAACACGTTCAACTGTCTGATGTCAATGGGACAATGCAGGGTCCTACCCGGGCAGCACAAGTGCAGAAAATAAAGAAGGCGTGTGTTTGCCATAGGTATCCAAACAAAGGCGGGTAGAGCTCTCCACAGAATTCCAAGAAGTGCCAAAACTATCCAGGAGGGCTGCCAGTTCCATCCAAGGGTTCACATAAAACCACCAATGCGAGGTCCATTTCCAGAAACGGGTAATCCAAATGAAAACAGATCCAATATAAACAGTAGCCAAGCCAAAACACCAAATTGGGGGGGGTGATCCGTAGCCAAGTTGAGAAGTTTCAGACAACACACAGAGATCACAAATCAAGGGAAGGGAAAAAACAGGGGGAGGTTGAAGAACAGGCAAAAAGCATTTAGAAAATCCAACAATCAATGCAACAGGAAACGTCACGGACGTGTGCAGGAAAGCTGTTGAGAAGTGCCTTCTTGCGCTGATCACGATCACCATGCTTTGAACACCAGGGCATCAAAGGCCTTTGCTTGCTCATGTCCTGATTAGTGGTGCATGATGATGTTACGACACAGCTGCAGTGATGTCATCAGCACATGGCGTTGCGGGCGTGAAGATGTCACAATGCTCATGATACTGCGGCTGTGTTGGGCTGCTGTTCAAAGTGCCAGGGCAACCACTATTCCCGGGTGTGGCTCCAGACAGTACCCCCATCAAAGCACACAGTACCGTGGATGAGGATGGGAATTGCACATGGTACTGATGAATCAGACAGGGTGAATGAATATTCCTGGCATGTTCCCAGTTGCCATTTAATGGACTGTACCCTTTCCAATCAACCAGGTAATAATGGACTGAGCCTTTGTTTGTGAGTCTAGAATGGCCTGGACTTCGTACTCATATTCTCCCTGGACTTTGACCGCAGGAGGTTTAGCGAGCGGACACGTTTTTCAAACAAGGTTTCTGCAGGCTGACATGAAACACTAGGTGTATCTTCAAGTGCTTGGGTAAAGCCAGATGAACTGCAACAGGGTTGATTATTTGGGAGATGGTCTATGAAGGCAGGAGTTTGCATTTACCTGGGATGTGTAGATGCATGATGGATAGCTAGGTATCTCTCCCACAGGGTTCTCAGAAGCTTGCTTTCTATGGAGGTCTGCATACAGCTTAGTGGGTTCTTGTGCAGCCTGCAAATGGATGTGTATGGGTTCCTGTACATGGGATATATGTTGTAAACCAGCGGTTGCAGCCAGAACCTTCTTTGTATTGGGTAAGGCAAGTCGAAGAGACCGAGGATGCTGGCCACAGACAACATAGAATAAAGAACAACCAGCAGAGGTGTGTACTGTGTTGTTTTCGGCAAATTCAGCAGAGCTGAGTAGTGCCAACCAGGTTTCTTGGTTCTGTAAGCATAAATAGCACAGGTACTGTTCCAAAGTGCCATTTAGCTGTTCAGTTTGTCCATTCATCTGTGGATGTCACACTGAAGAGTACCGGGAGTCTATACGCAGAGCTTTGGTCAGAGTGCTCCAATACCGTTACTTGAACTGGGAGCTTCGGTCTAACACTACTATAGAAGTAAGGCAAAACAGCCAAAAGGTATTTTGGAAAAATGGTTGTGCAAGGGATGGCACAATTAAAAGACCTCAACAAGACAAAACACGCCGTTTTGGAAAATGTATCCACGACTCCCCAATGATATCAAAGTCATCAATGTCTGGTAGTTCGACGATTAAATGTATGGTGACCATGAACCATGGCTTGTGATGAATGGACAAAGGCTGCAATAGGCCCCTGGGCATACCAGGAATAGATTTAAATTGGGCATATATAGTACAATTCTGCACATAATCCACAAAGTCGCATTTGATAATCAGCTACTAGTGCCAAAGGAGCTCCAATGTTTTGTGTGGTTCTGGATGTGCCCCCACCTTGGAGTCAAGAAAGGCTTGAGACTGGGCAGCTTCTCTGGGCATGTACCGAGGCTCTTGGATGGACGGTAATCCATTTATGACCACAGCTTTTAGAGTTTTGATTTCTGATTGGTGTTGTACGACCTATTCCCGAATGGTGTCCATCAATGAAGGTTGCAGGAGTCTGTGTAGACAGCTATTGGATGTCGAGCCCTCATAAAATAATGACTCATAAGATGCTGAGGTTAATTTGCGAGACAAAAAGGCCACTTGGTGGAGATTGCCAGTGGAGGGGCATTTTTTGAGTTAGAATTGCACCTAGTGCAAAAGCGGGCACATCAGCCTCTTCAATGAAGGGTTCCTGTGGGTTTGGATGTTGTAATTCCAGAGCTGAGGAAAAAGTCATTTTCAGAATGGTGTGATGAATCAGAGGTGATGATCCAAAAGACCCTGGCCTGGGACCCTTCTCATGTGGAAAGGGAAAGACCGACATTTCCTGATCCTGACCCTGTCTGTGTTTTGCGGTAGGATCACATGGAAGGGGACTCAGGTCATTTGGGAGGACCTTCTAACCACCTTCCTTAATGTTGCCATGGTCTTAATGGCCTATTGCAAAATTGAAGCCTTTGATATAAAAAAACGAACATTAGGGACTTTATGTATCATAATGCTCTAGGTACTGGGACGAGGAAGAGGAGCTCAGAGGTGGAGAACTGTAGCATTCAGTCTAGTGTTTCTAATGACCCACACCTGAGCAGTACTTTTAAATGTTTAAAGCCCCTTAAGGTGCAGGCCATTAGAAGAAGTAAACCGTAGCTGTTGAAGCAACAGAAGCTGAAAGTAGAAGACGCTGGGGTCGCTGCTGTGTTTGTAGCAGGACGCGGTGCCAAAAGAATCAGAGAAGGGAAATATTTGAAGTACAGAGGATGCACAGCAGGAAACGGTACTGTTGCTGGCTGTCCCGTAGGAGAAATAAACTCTCCTAGTCTGGAGTCCTACTCCAGTGATTGGCATCCACCGGAGCAAGCAAGGCGTCACGAAGGCTCCTTTTCTGAAAGGTGCCAGCCGTGGTAGTGTGACCGGAGCTGTCAGAGGCCCAGGATCTGATGGAAGAAGAAGAAGTTGCAGCAGCAGATCAAACGGGCGTGCATTGAAAGTCGGTGAGTTGGCCTTCATTAGGTGAACCCAGGGCTCTGCGTACCAGACTGCTGGCTGCATGCAACTTCTTTTTTACACCAAACTAATGAAATAAAGCATTTTTGTCATGATTGATTGAGAAAAAGCAAGAGAAGGAGGATTGTAGCCATCCTTGCCCAAGTAAAAAGGGGGCACTATTTCAGTAGGCTTATAACCATTGTTGCTCAAGTAAAGAGGGGGCAATATTTGATTTAACCATCAGTTCCAATGTAAAGAGGAAGCAATATTTGAACAAGATAACAACCAGCATTGCGTACACCAAAGAAGGGGAATACTAACAACAAAAGGGGAAAACTACTTTCCTAAAGAGAGAAACCTGAATCTGGGACATTACCAGCAATTAACTGGTGTGATAGTAGGAACTCAAAGGTGGTAGGATAGAAGCCCTCCTTTTAGAAATCATCAAGGGGGAGAGAGACATAACCTGGATTGCATCTGGCAAACAAATCAGAGGAACAAACAGCATCAATGTGTATTATATCCTTATGTAAGAAGTGGTCAATTTCAATGTTGTTGAAAGTCAAAGACTTTCCTAAAGTTGGAAGCAAGTCTCACCCCAGAGTATTTGTAGTAGTGGTAGGCATTTTATCTTGGCAGGTGAGTTTACCAGGAAATGATATGATATGATAGGTTATTTATAACACGCTTAATACCCAGAGGTTTCTAAGCACGGACCCGGGGATCGAACCTGTGTTGTTCCATGTCGTCTTGCTTCCAAGGCGAGCACGTTGCCACTGAGCTATCCTCCCAGAAAGGAAAGGGCCTATTAGTAGTTAGTCCTGGCAGGTTAGTGGACCAGGAAGAAGATATTGAAGGTGGAAGGTTGTGGTGTAAAGAAAGTGGCAAGTCCACTACTGTGTTGTGATGAACTGTGGTAAAATCCATCTTGACAAAATGTTATTGTTTATCAAGAAGAAATGTGAAAGTGTTTTTTCTTCAAAGTGGAGCGGTTGTATTGAATACTGACTATAAGTGTGAAGACAAGTGTCTTTTGGTTTGTGGAACATTTTGGACATTCATTTTGAAGAGTGACACATCATGTTTAATCATAAAACAATCCAAGCGCCAAGTGAAAGACTTTTGGAGTGAAAAGAACGTTGTGTTGTGTTCGGAGCAGAGCTTGACAATTGAAAATAACTTTCTTGTTTGGAACTTTGATTTGGAAACTCCTACATTAATCCTGGGGAAGGGCATACAACCCCTGGTTATAAGGATCCATGGTTACAAATTGTATGTTTGAATATAACTGTTATTTTTTTTAACTTGAATGACCATCTGATACATGTATGATTTTGTTGTATGTGTAAGTGTGAGTGACAGCTACCTTTTATTAAAGTGTTTTCCTTTAGTCTTAGATTAATAGGTAGGGAAATTCTCTTTAGGTGAAGGAAAGCGAGGCGTTTATCACACCCTTATTATTTAATAAAATGCCCTCTTGTAAAAAACCTCTATCTACTTGTCCGCCTCGCATTTCTGACACCTCACAATGGTAAATGCATGTTCTGCCTCGTTAGACCAAAGAACCAGTCCCCTAGGACGGTTCCATGTAATAATGTCGCCACAAAAATCTCGCCATGAAAAAATATCGACGGAAAATGGCCGTTTTTTGTGGCGACATTATTGCATGGAACATGCGGAGGACACCCCTGCAACCCCCAAACTTTTTGTTTTTGCCCCTGTCCCCATATATATGGTCACCCAAATAATATTGCTACGACATTTTTCCGTCGATATTATTTACGGCGACCATATATATGGCGATATTATTACCTGATACACCTAGGACTTGACAGATGTGTTAACCGGAGGCTGTGGAAGAAAAGGACCCAATGAAACAGCAATAGAAATTGGCAAATCCTAAGAAGCATTATAATGCTTTAACCGAGGTAGGAACCAGTCATTCCAAGATAGCCTTGTCCTTGGACAAACTCATCTGGATCCCCTGCGGGGATAACACAAAACCAAGGAACTCGGCACTAAATGCATGGAAAACACACTCTGCTGCTTTGGCGTAGAGATAGTGCTCCCTTAATCTCTCCAATACCTTTGTTATGTGTGCAACATGTTGGTCCAGTGACTCAGAAAAGATCAGGATATCATTGAGGTAGACGATCGCATAGTGATACGCCATGTCACGAAATACATAATTCATAACATTTTGAAAGGTCACTGAGGCACTACACAGCCCAAATGATATGACCAGTTACTCTAATAAACTAATTGGTTTTGAATGTGGTCTTCACTTGTCACCCTCTTTTATATGGATGAGGTTGTTGGCTCCCCTCCAGTCCAATTTGGAGAAGCCTGCTGGGGATTTCAACTGGTCCAGGAGAACAGAGATGAGTGGTAGGGGATAGCAGCTTTTTACAGTAATGGAATTCAGTGTCCTATAGTCTACGAAGGACCTCAGGTCACCCTCCTTGTTCGGCACAATGTACAGTGTGCACTCTGAATGGCTCTGTGAGTGGCATATACATCTGTTTCTCAGTGCTTCCTGGAGATAGGTTTTTAGGACTTTGCCTTTTTTCTTTGTCATGAAGTATACACTACCAGTAGGTATCTCCGCCCCTGGGATCAAGTCAATAGAACAATCATAAGGTCTATAGGGAGGAGGCTTTTTGGCTTGCTTTTCATTGAATACGTGTTCGTATTCCTTGTGTTCTTCGGATATCGGAGGAATGGTTTCCCAAGAAGTTGCTCCTATGGCTTGCAAACCAGCCAACAAATCTTGGCAAAGAGTGCCATGAGGGCTGATGCCCTCAAGATAGTTCTGTTAACTGAAATCAGTGACAAAATGGACTGTTTTTTGGGACTAGTCGTTACAAGGAATACAGCCAGAGAATGTCAAAAATGACCCCAAACTTCTGTTGCGAATATCAAGTCAAAGGAGAGCGGTGTAACGCTGACCTGATTCCCGTAGAGGCGCCGGTCTTGACTGGGCGTATACCGTATCTTCAAAGGTAATGTGTAACACACGGCTGGCTCTTTGGGCTGGACCTCTGTGCACTGTATGTCTGGCTCGAAGGGTAAGATGTCTTAGGTAAGTGAACGCCGTGCTCTCCATCTGCCTCGAGGCAGGGTGCTGTAACCAGTTTCTTCACTGGATAAGGGGAGCAGGCCTCTTGACTTCAGAGGACTGCTGTCCGTCGTTTACTGCACGAACGGTAAGTTTCGAGTAATTCTAATGTCTTTAAAGTCTTTAGTAATGATGTCTCTTGTTATGCAGGGTTCCGGCGATGGCGGATGGCGGGCTGAAGTGAGTTGAAGATGGAGCCCGTGTGATGAATAGAAGCGCCTGGAAGCACGTAAGTAAGCGCTTGTTGCCTGCTTCACGATGCGCTCTAACTGTCTTTTTATTTTGCAGGTACAAGTTCGGGGCGGCTGCAGGGTGCCGGAATACCCACTGGGTTAGTGGAAAGGAGTAATGGCACGTGAGTATTAAAGTTCCCCAATGTCTTTAAACGCACTTTGTTTTGTCTTTCAGATGCGGGATGCAGCGCCGAAGGCCTCCGGAGCGTGCGAAGAGTTGGTAAGCTTTTGTCTTTCAGATGCCGGAATGCAGTGTGAAGACTTCCGGAGCGCACGAAGAGTAGGTAAGCCTTTGTCTTTCAGATGCCGGAATGCAGCGCGAGGCGTTGGTGACAGCCGATGGACCAGGTAAGTGAAGAGCTGTCACTGAAGACCGTAATGCTAACCTGTTCTTTCTTGTCTTTATAGGTGTTGCTGAAGACTGGATTCAGAATGGTAAGCCTTTTTCCTTAGGCCCAGGATCAGATGCAGAAGACACGATGAGCGTTCTGCTGCTGAGGATGCAGAATAACGCAAAGCAAGATTCATCCATCGGGTGTGGTTTAAATAGCCTCCTGTAGTGCTTAGGTGTCTCCTTCCACAGCCACGCCTAGGTAAGAAAAGAGTTCCTGCTTTCCAGAAGAGTTCCAGTGTTCTGAATCTAGGGAGTGGCTCCTGCCCCACCCAACAGGAAAAGTAGTTCCAAACAGAAGAGGATCAGAGGCTCAACTGGCAGGCAAGTAAGCAGCATGGTCTGCTGCAGGTAAGTCCACCCAAGCATTATGAGCCCGGCGCTTCCAGCGCTGGGACTGGGCATATTTATGAGCCTGGTGCCACTGGCGCCAGGACTGGGTCCAAAAGGTCCCAATTGGGACTGGTTGGCACTCGGAACCTGGGTTATGGATCTGCTTCCAAGGGAGTTGGGAAAACCCTGACCTTTTGGAAGCAGAGATCATGACAGTACCCCCCCTCAAGGCCCCTCCCAAACCGGGCTTCTCCGGGGGTTTTGGCTTGTCAGGAAATGTTCGGTGAAATCTTTTGATTAGGCGAGGAGCGTGGACATATTCAGCAGGTTCCCAGGATCTCTCTTGGGGGCCGTAGCCTTTCCAGTCAATTAGGTAGAATAGTTTAGATTTGGAGATCTTGGAGTCCAGAATGCTTTTGACTTCAAACTCGAGTTCTCCATCAACTAGGATAGGTTTTGGAGATTTGGTTAGTCGGGTTTGAGGTTGCACGGGTTTTAATAGAGAGACGTGGAAGACCGGATGTATCTTCATGTGCGGGGGCAAGTCCAACTTGACCGCTAATGGGTTTACTATGGTAGTGATGGAATAGGGACCAAGGTATCTTGGGTTGAATGTGCGTGGCCCTTTTAGAGGTAGATATTTGGTGGATAACCAGACTTGATCCCCTACTTGATATTGAGGGGCTTCGTTCCGATGTTGATCTGCTCCTTTCTTGTATTGTTCTTTAGCCCTTTGAAGGTGAGAAACAGCTTCCTTAAAGGCTTGGGTGATTGTAGAATGCAGGTAGTCTACTGCTGGTGTTTCAAGATCTTGGAGGGGATCCAACTCCGAGGTTCGAGGGTGACTGCCGTACAAAAGAAAAAACGGGGTTTTCCCAGTTCCCGAATGGACAGAGTTATTGTAGGCATATTCGGCTATCCAAAGGATGTCTTTCCATGTTTTTTCAGTTTGTTGCAGCATGCAGCGTAAATACTGTTCCAGAGTTTGATTGGTCCTCTCGGTTTGTCCGTCGGTCTGAGGGTGGTGACTGGTCGATAGTCTCACATCAATTTGAGCCGACCGACAGCAACTTCGCCAAAAATGAGAAATAAATTGACTACCTCGATCCGAAATTAGAACCGAAGGAAAACCGTGCAGTCGGACGATGTTTTCGAGAAATTCTCGGGCCAGAGTTGCTGCTGTTGGCAAGCCTTTGAGCGGAATGAAATGCGCCATCTTGGAGAATAAGTCCACGATTACTAGAATCGTATTGTATCCGGAGCATGGAGGTAGATCGGTGATGAAGTCCATAGAAAGCGTATGCCAAGGGCGAGGTGGGATGTCAATAGGGCGTAAGAGGCCTGCTGGTCTTTCCTTTTGACTCTTGTTTTGGGCGCATACTCCACAGGACATTATAAAGTCTCTGATATCTTTTTTCCAAGACGGCCACCAGAAGTAGCATTTGATCTTTTCTGAGGTCTTGGCCATACCGGGATGTCCTTCCATTAAAGAATCGTGATAACAAGAGATTACTTTTTTCTGTAAATCTGTGCTGGGTAGGTATAATCGTTCTTGGAAATACAATAAGTTGTCCTTTACTGCAAAGTCCTTTCCCTGCAGATGCCAATTCTGTATGTCTGCTGGAGTTACAAGTTGCCTGGCATTATCCTTAACTTCCTCTATGGATTCTGTGGCGATTACACCCAGAATTCTGTGTTCGGGAATGATTGGTACAGGTTTAGGGTTGATCAAGTGTTCTTCCACTCCCATCCGAGAAAGGGCATCAGCTTTACCGTTTTTTGAACCAGGTCGATAGGTAATTATGAAGTCAAACTCGGCAAAGAATAATGCCCAACTGAGTTGTCTAGAGGATTGGGCTTTTGCGGTTTTCAAATATTGCAGGTTTCGGTGATCCGTAATCACAGTAACGGTGTGTCGGGCCCCCAGCAGATAATGCCGCCAATCCTTAAAGGCAGACTTGATAGCCAGAAGTTCCTTGTCAGTAATCGTGTAATTGATTTCAGGAGGCGAGAATTTGCGGGACCAAAATGCCACGGGATGCAACTGATTGGTTACCGGGTCCTTTTGTGATAGAACTGCCCCCATGGCAAGGCTTGAAGCATCAGTTTCCACGATGTAGGGGAGTTCGGGGCGAGGGTGTTTTAAGATTGGTGCAGAGATAAATTTAGTCTTCAAATCCTGGAAAGCTTGTTCCGCCTCGGTAGACCATTCAAAACGTTTGTTTTTCTTTAACAAGGCAGTGATGGGCTGGACTATTCGAGAGAATTCGGGGATAAACCTGCGGTAAAAGTTAGCGAAGCCCAACATGCTTTGCACACCTTTTACGGAGGATGGTGATGGCCATTTGAGAACTGCATCGACCTTCTTTGAATCCATACGCACTCCGCCAGGTGATAATATGAATCCCAAGAATTCAACTTCAGTCACGTTGAAAACACATTTTTCCAACTTAGCGAAAAGTTTGTGTTGACGCAATCTTTCGAGGACCATTTTCACGTGTTTCCGATGTTCAGATTCCGATGAAGAATAAACGAGGATGTCGTCAATGTAAACAACAACACACACATCTATGAGCTCTCTGAGGACATCGTTCATAAAATATTGAAAGGCGGCCGGGGCATTACAAAGTCCGAAGGGCATGACCTGATATTCAAATAGCCCATACTTGGTGCGGAAGGCCATCTTCCATTCATCGCCCTCTTTTACTCGTACCAAGTGGTAAGCTCCTCTAAGATCCAGCTTTGTATATATGCATGCTTTTCTGACTTGGTCCAGGAGTTCAGGGATCAAAGGTAACGGATATCTATTCTTAACGGTGATCTGGTTCAGGGAGCGATAATCTATACAAGTTCCTTTTTTGGAACGAAGAACAAAGCTGAAGAAGCAGGGGACTTGGAAGGACGAATAAACCCATTTGCCAGGTATTGATCCAGGTATTGTCGAAGGTGAAGGTTCTCAGGCTCGGTGAGGGCATAAATTCTACTACAAGGAGGAGTAGATCCAGGTATCAGGTCGATCTGGCAGTCATGAGACCTATGAGGAGGTAGAGAGTTAGCCTGATCCTTCCGGAAAACATCTTGGTATTCTAGGTATTCGGGAGGTAACTGGGGAGTCTCTGAAGAAATTGCTGCCAGTGCAACACCAGGTGGAGGGTGACAAGTAGAGACACATTCTGGAAACTGGACCGTTCTTGCTCGCCAATCGATCAGAGGATTGTGTTTCTCTAACCAAGGTATTCCTAGAATAATCTGAAACTGAGGGGCCTTGATCACATCGAACACGATCTTCTCATGGTGTCCATCTTGACTTACTAGCGTCACTTCTTGAGTGGTATGCGTTACTGGCCCGGAGGCTATCTCCGTACCATCCACCGTAGTAATGACGTCCTTTACAGCCTTGGGACAAAGAGTTAGATTCATCCTCAAAACCATTTCATGATCCACATAATTGCCGATGGCACCGCTGTCGACGTAAGCTTCAATTGCATGTCATCGATCCGGATTATCAGGGCTAATGAGGACCATAGGTATCACGAAATGCGAGGTCACGGAACTGGTTTTCACGCTCGGCAAGAGGACCTCTATTCTTGTCGGGCGAGGTCGTTTCCCTGCTCAGTGTTTGTAACTTTGATAACTGCAGCTCCTACTGCCTTCTTAGCAGGTTACACCGGACAGTCTCGAAGAAAGTGCCCTGAGTTTCCGCAATAGAGGCATAATTGCAACTGTTTTCTCCTTTCCCGCTCCTTTTGTGTTAGAGGACCTTTCAGACCCCCTATTTGCATGGGTTCCCCGGAGTCTACTCCTTTGGAAGGAGTTGGCGGTTTGGAAAATACTCGAGCATCAAACTTGGAACGATCGGCCTTCCTGTTCTGCAGTCTGTGATCTATTTGAACGACTAAGTCTATATAGTCCGAACAATCTTGTTGCGGATTCACTACTTGGGCTAACACATCTTTGAGCTCTCCGCGTAGACCTCTATAAACCAGCGTAATCCTTTTGTCCTCAGGCCAGTGAGTTTCCACTATCAGTCTGTTGAAAGACGCAATATAAGCCAAAAGGTCTTGATTACCTTGTCGCAACGAAAGAAGCTCATTGTCCAAGGCCTGCCCCTGTGAATGTCTTGCGAACAGTTTTTCCATACTGAGCTGAAAAGCTTGAAAATCATGGAGGACCGGATCATCTTGATTTACTAGAGGGATCGACCAGTCTGCCGCATTGCCACTAAGGTACGAAAGCACGAAAGCTACTTTAGCTTGATCAGTTGGAAAGGCTGCTGGCCGGCATAAGAAATGCAACCGGCACTGAATGATAAATACTGCAAACCTCTTTGGGTCACCAGAAAATCGTTCGGGCGGAGCCAGAGGTACATTCCCAGGTAGGTTGATCTGCACTGGATTCATAGAGGATGTAGAAGGAAGATTTCCCCCAGATGCGGGTAACGGGGTCTGTCCGGCTTGTGACTGTAGCAATTGTCTAGCGAGATCATCTGTTCGCTCCTTGGATATAATCAGTTCCCTTCTTAGAGCGTTCGTTTCCTGACGGGCTGCATGCACTTCTGCCCTTAGTTCCCCAAGTAACTGGGCTAGCTGGTCGGTATCCGAGGTTTCCATAGCGCCTGGACGGGAGTTTTGTGGTAGGCTTTGCGTTCTGTAACGCTCACCTGATTCCCGTAGAGGCGCCGGTCTTGACTGGGCGTATACCGTATCTTCAAAGGTGATGTGTAACACACGGCTGGCTCTTTGGGCTGGACCTCTGTGCACTGTATGTCTGGCTCGAAGGGTAAGATGTCTTAGGTAAGTGAACACCGTGCTCTCCATCTGCCTCGAGGCAGGGTGCTGTAACCAGTTTCTTCACTGGATAAGGGGAGCAGGCCTCTTGACTTCAGAGGACTGCTGTCCGTGGTTTACTGCACGAACGGTAAGTTTCGAGTAATTCTAATGTCTTTAAAGTCTTTAGTAATGATGTCTCTTGTTTTGCAGGGTTCCGGCGATGGCGGATGGCGGGCTGAAGTGAGTTGAAGATGGAGCCCGTGTGATGAATAGAAGCGCCTGGAAGCACGTAAGTAAGCGCTTGTTGCCTGCTTCACGATGCGCTCTAACTGTCTTTTTATTTTGCAGGTACAAGTTCGGGGCGGCTGCAGGGTGCCGGAATACCCACTGGGTTAGTGGAAAGGAGTAATGGCACATGAGTATTAAAGTTCCCCAATGTCTTTAAACGCACCTTGTTTTGTCTTTCAGATGCGGGATGCAGCGCCGAAGGCCTCCGGAGCGTGCGAAGAGTTGGTAAGCTTTTGTCTTTCAGATGCCGGAATGCAGTGGGAAGACTTCCGGAGCGCACGAAGAGTAGGTAAGCCTTTGTCTTTCAGATGCCGGAATGCAGTGCGAGGCGTTGGTGACAGCCGATGGACCAGGTAAGTGAAGAGCTGTCACTGAAGACCGTAATGCTAACCTGTTCTTTCTTGTCTTTATAGGTGTTGCTGAAGACTGGATTCAGAATGGTAAGCCTTTTTCCTTAGGCCCAGGATCAGATGCAGAAGACACGATGAGCGTTCTGCTGCTGAGGATGCAGAATAACGCAAAGCAAGATTCATCCATCGGGTGTGGTTTAAATAGCCTCCTGTAGTGCTTAGGTGTCTCCTTCCACAGCCACGCCTAGGTAAGAAAAGAGTTCCTGCTTTCCAGAAGAGTTCCAGTGTTCTGAATCTAGGGAGTGGCTCCTGCCCCACCCAACAGGAAAAGTAGTTCCAAACAGAAGAGGATCAGAGGCTCAACTGGCAGGCAAGTAAGCAGCATGGTCTGCTGCAGGTAAGTCCACCCAAGCATTATGAGCCCGGCGCTTCCAGCGCTGGGACTGGGCATATTTATGAGCCTGGTGCCACTGGCGCCAGGACTGGGTCCAAAAGGTCCCAATTGGGACTGGTTGGCACTCGGAACCTGGGTTATGGATCTGCTTCCAAGGGAGTTGGGAAAACCCTGACCTTTTGGAAGCAGAGATCATGACAAGCGGCTCCTGATGGCCTTGTTTAGTGGTCATGGTTTTCCCTTCAGTTCGTTGCACAGCAGGCTCTGATCTCAATATAGCGCTGTATACTGCTGTTACGTACTGAGGGCATTCATTAGGGATTAATGGAAAACACTTTTTGTTAATGAAACGGATGTCCATTAAAGGCCCACTGGCTCCTGAATCCAGCATGACCAGAATGGGAATTGCATTGTTGTTGGGAAATAAAAAAGAACATCAAAGTATATATGCCGAGTATGTCCTCCAGTGGGGAGCTCTGAAAAGGCTAGCCTGTTTCTACTGCTTCCTTTAGGAATGAGCTTTGGCATTTCCCACTTTCCTTATGGGTCTCTTGTTGCAAGATCAGATGTAGTGTCCTGATTGTCTACAACAATTGTCCACATTTGCATCTTGTCTCCTCTCCCGTTCTTCTCTAGAGAGGGAACCTCGAACAAGAAAAATCTGCATGGGTTTGGGATTTAAAGTACTGGCTTCCCCGAGACTTTGAGTGCTCAGAATTTTGGATGCATCTTCTCTCCCCATTTCTCAGACATTCGGGCATCCATTTGCAGGACAAGAGTTAACAAATCGGGGTAAGAGACTGGGATTATCGGAAACACTGCCAAAAGGGTCTGTTAGTTCATCAGAGAGACCCTTTCAATAAATGGCTTTTGAGAGGGAATGACCAGTGGAACAAAAGTGAGAGGGGGACCAGGGTTAAGGGGAATATGTGGCACAGGTGGATCTGCATTACCTGCTGCACTCCCAAACACCTCATCTGAGGGAAGAGGATGAGAAGCACTTTGTATAGCATCTATCCTCTGATTGAGATTAGCATGGGCTGCTGTCTTGTCTGCCCATAGATCTTGATCAGCCCTGTAGCAAGGCCACCAATGTTTCCGCTGCCACCACCATGAAGAGTATAGGCTGCTCAGTCTGTCAGTGCTGGCTGGACTGGCCACAGCTGACTTTCCATAGACCCCTCCATTGGATACTCTCCTCTTTAGAGCACCACTACCAACAAACCAAAGAGACTTGGGTCTAGAGGGCTTGAGTGAAAAGGTGCGTGAAAAACCTCACTGAGTCTCTTCACAGCTAAAAATAAAGAAAGAGAGGAAAATAGTGAACCAAGAGGCTATATCCTCCCTTTAATCCCTCTTCTCCCTCTGGTACCTCCTCTTACCTGTATTGGGATGACCATATTTGGATGACCTACTAGCAGCTTTCATCTACCCAGCAATATTGTCCAGAGTCCAGAAGACCGGCCTGCTAAAAACAGATGCACAGACTATAACTTGAACCCGAATGGCATAAGGGTGCAGCCGAATAACAAGGTTCTGTGTCCAACACGTTCCACTGCCTGAATCTAATGGAAGGACAATGGAGACAACTACCCGTGCGGCAAAGGGTGGAAACAAAAGGAGGCATGAGTTTGTCAGAGATATCCAAACATGGGTAGTACTCTCCACAGAATTCCAGGGAAGGCCAAACCAAAGACTATCTAGGAGGGCTTGCAAAGGCTGTCAGTTCAGTCCAAGGGTTCACAGAAAACCAGCAGCGGGAGGTCCAGATAGTACATTCAAAGTGTAATCCAATATGAATATCCAATATGAACAATAGCCAAGCCAAAACAACAAATCCAGGGTAGATCCATAGCCCTGTCGAGAAGTTGCAGACCACACACAGAGATCACCAAATCCAAGGGAAAAACCAGAGGCAGGACAAAGAATAGACAAAACAGGGCCCAGAAAACCTCAGAATCAATGGAAAAGGAAATGCCACTCACAAATGCAGGAACACTATTGAGAAGCACCTTCTTGTGCTGATCATCATGCTTTAAACATCAGAGTATTGCCGGCCTTGATTTGCTCGTTGTCAATGATACGGCCATGGTGAAGATGGATGCAAAGACATCACAACTTGCTCTTATTGAAGTAAACACTTGCTGGTCAGGGAACTACAGGCTCCTCAAGCTATCACAATGATTCTATTTTACTGCAGCATATTGAAGAAGTGGGTGAGGTATCGAAAGATGTCTTTGCCTGGATGTTTTGAAAAATAGGGAGAAAATTGGTGATTTTGTTTCTGTTGAGACACAATTAGTTTGTGGCATTTTTCAGGGGTCCTGCATGTTGCATGTTGCTTACTCTTTTTAACATTTACATGAAGCCTCATCATGATTTCCTAACTAAATTGTGTGCCTCTTCACAAAGTGGGTTGGGTGCCTTTCTGCTCCAAATTGTCAGGCAGACACAGCCACCACCTTGATAATCAACCACATCTTTTCTCGATTCGTTCATCCTCAAAGGATTGAGTCTGATAGAGGTAGTCATTTTACAAGTGAGGTGATGACATAGATGTGGGAAATTTTAGGAGTGCAAACAAAACTCCACATCGCCTACCGGCTGGCATCAAGCGGAGTGTGAAGAGATGCAACAAAACAATTGAGAGTATCTTGAAGACGTTTCTGGGGATTCTGGATCAAGTTGTTACATCCAATTGCTGCTTCTCCTGATGGCCATTCGATCTACCTTTTCTTTTAGCACCAAGATGTCCCCATTTGAATGAATGACAGGATGCAAAATGGTATTACCTCAAAATCTAATTTACCAAACTAAGGAGCAGACATTGATAAATGCCTCAACTACTCATGAGTACATTGAGAACTTGAAACATCTGCAGCATGCTTTTGCATATGTCCAACACAATCTGGAAAAATCTGCTTATGGTATGAGGATGTATTACGATCTCAAAATAACAAAATAGGAGTATGAGTTAGGTGACAGAGGCTATTTATATTTTCAGAAAAACCAAGCCAAGGAGAATCCGTGTTTACTGTCTTCGTACGGTGATTATGCAATTATCGATAACATTTCTACAGTCACCTATAAGATCCGAATCCCAAAAGGAGATCTGGTTGAGGGAAAAATGGGTTCATATCAATCAATTGAAAAGTTGTCACCCTCGACCAGCTTTGAGAATGATCGAGGAGACATCTAAAGTTAGGTATGAAGAAAATGATGAAGACTGAAATCAAAAGAACAGAAAAAGAAAAGGAGTAATAAGGAAAATGAACTGGTAACTATTCAACTTAGAGTGTGAGAGAATGAATGGATGAAAATATAAGTAGTTATTAATAAGTAATGTAAACATTTCATGATAGGAGGTACTGTTTCATAAAAATATGTGCCTCTATGTGTTACTAAACCAGCCTTTCCACTTCTCTCCCTAGTTTACTAATGACAGAATTCTTAAAAGAACCTGTGGACGAGGGAAGGGAATCCCACCAAGGAAATAAAAACGATGGAAAGTCGAGAAAATCCAGTTGGAAAAGAAGATCTTCATCATTCCCAAAATGGAAAGTGGTTTAACCTGGAACTAAATATAATAAAATAAAAACTTGTTGGCATCAACACTCTTGTCCTCCCCCTTTTGATGCCGCAAGGAGTAAGAGCAAGGGGGGGGGGGGTGGGATTTGTAGGGGAGTCTAATTCATCATTTTAAGAACACCATATAAGCTGCAGCGTGAACACAGCATTTGGAAAACACAAGTGGAAACAAAATGTATAATGTTTTGCATACCCTCAAATAAAACTATCATTAGCAAGGCCAGAGATAACCATGTCCAAGTGCCAGAAAGCATTGTGCAACTGTTTATTAAAATTTTAAATGGATAACATACTGTGTTTTTTTGGAAATGTAAAATCTAGGTGAACAGGAACATGTATATTAAAAGCTTAAAGTCTGAATGGGACCACATTACAAGAAGACAGAGCTAAATTCAGACATCTGAAATCTGCTCTTTCCACCTCCCCCAAAATGAGATGTTAAAACAGATCCCATGTTTTCTCATGGAGATGAACTGATGAAGGATCAGCCATAAACATAACATTCCTGCAACTTAGTCACAGGGTGGCTGGATCTCCTATCAGTCCTGAGCCAGCGTTTTTATAGGATGCATCTGTGTACACGGGGGCTTAAAATAAGGAACAACTAATGAGGATTCAGCGTGACCAGCGGATCTGTGTTGCCTAATCTGAGATTTCAATCTCCCAGACCTCTTTTGAAAGAAGAAATCTTGATACCTGGAAAAATAAAGTTTATTTGATAATCAAATAGATCTGGGAACTGTCCAAGTGTGCCTGAACAAAAGTCATAAAACCCAGAGGACTTCAAACTTCAAAGACATTACTAAATCCAGGCCCCATCATAAATACTTTGTTGCTCTGCATTAACAGTGGGGACACCAGATGCTCTCTATTGACTAATAGACTATTTTTTGCTACCAAAACGATTGTGCTAATGTTATGTTAACGGTTCTTATACCGCACACTGTTGCCACCTGTGTGGATTCCTGGCGCTTGTGATTTTTAATTTGAGGTATAGAAATGGCGCACGCAAGTGAATTTTCTCTCATAGCGTTGGTAGGGATGAGACTGTCGATTTGAGATAGGAAAATCCTTTTAATACAAATATAAAAGTGAGTTAAATGTAACAATCTATAATTCAGTACTCATGTGTGCTAAGATGTTAAGAATTACATTGTTTAATTTGTTTCAGAGAGAGAAATCGTATGTGTGGAGTTTATACATTTAGATGTGGCAATATTTGATGCAAAAAAATCCCTGAGATGACATCAGACTAAATTGCTAGGAAACTGGTTTTAGAAATTACTCCATCAGACTGTCATCTTCATTAATATGCCCAATGACCGCAAAGGGGTATGTCTAATGTGTTCTTACTTTTGGAACAATGTCCAATTACATACATTGACCAATTTTATTGTCGAAAATATACACACCTCAAAAGGTAGCGTTACTGTACTATATATGATTCAACGCACACTTGCTGAGAAAAGAGTCAGAAAGACACTGCCAGACTCACTGACTCACTGAGTGATAGAGAGAAAGAAGATTTTATAACAACAGGAAAGACTCTCCCTTTGGACCCATTTTGGATTGTTGCCCTGCAAATGAGGCCTACCAGGAGTTCAAGCCCCAGGCCTTCTTTATTGGAAGAAAAAGCAGACCAGCTGTGGTGGGAAGCTGATCTCATCTTGCTGAATGATGCCCACCTGTTCCTAGAGGGGGAGAATTGAACCAGTCCTTCAGAGGGCACACACCTGTCTGCGATAAAGCCAAAAGAAATTCATTTGTGAGTATGATCTAAAGGGGAAATAATCCTAAAGAGAGGGATACTATAAAGGGAAGTAGATTAAATCCTGGCCCCTGTGATTCGGCAGTACCAAGGGGTGGGAATATATAAATTGATTGTGCATTTCCAAGAAGTTTAGGGAACATTTCACAAGTGTATGTACTTCTGGAAATAGATATATTTTATAGATTAGGTCACATGGTGTGTCTCTGTGTAGTGATGTCTAGCACTGAAGGAGGGAGAGTGCTGCTGCAGGAGGCGGCACAGTGTAACCTGTAAGGAACCTGAGTGTATCCTCGTCCCTTTCCCTCGAAATACCTCCATCTAGGTGGCCAGGGAAAGGCCAAAGCTGCCGAATCCTGACCTCGGGGTGGATATGCGAGGGAGGACTACCTGGGCTGAAGTAACTTGGGGAGAGGAGGTGAGGTACCCTTAGGTGAGACACGGTGTCCCCCTCTTTCCTTTTCATAATGAACCTTCCCTTTCCCAAGCCTTTTGTTGGCTATTGTCATTCTCTCCCCAGTTTTCTCAGTGAGTCACCTACTAATATTCACCAGTTAAGTACTGGGACGATTTCAAGACAAACAAGACCAATGCATCCTTTTCCCATTGACTCGCACAATCATCTACACCTGTACCTCTACACCAGGTAGGTACTCGGATGCGGAGGAGGCAAGCAAGAGCAATGCCGAACTCCCAAACAGATAGTGAGAGGTCTAGTCTTTTATGGACTAATCAACTTGGCGGGAGGTTTAAAACTGACATAAACAGAGAAGATGGTGTCAGCTGGGGAAGCATGTCCACAGGCTGCTGGAGGAGCGCAGACCTTTACTGGAAGGCGGCGTGGCAGAAGAAGCACTCAAGACCACCAGACAGATTCAGAGCATATGCAGCGGGAAGAGAAGCTGAGGGAAGCTGGAAGCCCGTGGCAGACTGCAGAGAGGAAGCTGTGGTCAGTCATGACCAGGCGAAGCTTTGGAGCTTCGGGAGCTGTGAGAGATGCACCAGTGGCAGAGAGAGGGGTATTGTGGCGGTCAGAAGCCTTGCTTCATCACCGTGCGCAACAACCAGTGAGTCAGCCTAGAAAAGGGGGACACCGGGCACGGCCGAGGTGCTCTCAAACCCATGAGGACATTTGTTTTTTTGAATACAGATATAAATGAAAGCTAGTACTTTTGAATACTGATCTGCACAAAAGCAATTACTTTTGGTATACTGAATTAAAGGGAAGATATTAAAGAGCAATTGTGAAACCATTTAAAGACCCCATGAGACCCCATAAGAAATTGAAAAGGGGACTTTTTCGGAAAACCACATTTTCTAAATCTATGAAGGAACTTTGAGTTGTGAGAACGAACATTGGCAAAATCCATATGAATGCATGGAAGCAGTAACAGATGAAAGGTGGCAAAGCAGTGGTACCGTATGTACAAGGAACTGATGAGAAGTGTCAAGCAATGTGTATCGGTTGCATGACCTATAATGAGTGGAATGTGTGGTCCGATAACTGCACCTAAACCAAGGACACATACCCATTGATTGAATTAATCAATGAACCTACATATCAGATGGGCAACATGTTAGACTTCATCTGTGCCCCTAACTCACTGATTACCATAACCTCTATTTCCCCAGTACTTTGGTCCGATCACTTTTTAATTCCTTTTAATATTTCCACACCAGGGCCCATTAGGCGCCCTCCTAAGCTGACCAGTCTGAAAAGGAACTGGTGTAAGGTGGAAATTCCGGCGTTGTCAGCCTTTCTTCTTTCTCACTGGGCTCATTACACCCTCTGTTCGCTAGAGACACTGGTCACGACTTTCCTGGCGGTAGGTGATCAATTAGCCCCTGTCAAACTATGCAAGGGAAGAGCCCATGTATCTGAACCCTGGTTCTCTGACAAACTTAGAATCCTAAAACTCAAATGCAGACAGGCCGAAAGAAAATGGCGGGATAGCTATACAGCTGTCAATAGAAGTGCTTTTCGCCATGTCCTAACAATCTATCAAAAAGCAATTTTGACGGGCAACAAATCTTTTTTCAGTAAAAAGATCGAGCATGCAGTTAACAGACCTAAAGCACTCTTTGAGTTAGTGCAGGCTCTCTCCACCCGACTAAAATGGGTGTCTCGATTGAACCCTCACAAGCTGTTTGCAACTTCCTTTCGACTTTTTTTCACTCTAAGATTGTTGCTATATGTAAAGACATCAGAGATAACTCTGCCTGGGCTACCGCCGAGCAGACTACCTCTGTGCCTCCTATTGTTATAACCCCATTGCTCTCCTTTCCTGTCCTTTCCAAGCAGGACATCTCTATAGCAATCCATGGTCTCAAATCTGCGTCACCTGCAGATGCTATTCCACTGGATGTGCTCAAACACATCTCTACAGATCTGATTACTCATATTACCTCGGCAGTTAATTTGTCCTTTAAAGAGGGGCTGATTCCCAGCTCTCTGAAGCATGCTTGTGTGCTTCCGCTCTTGAAGAAGCCTTCTCTGGACCCAGCTGTGCTGGCTAACGTCCGTCCCATCTCTCTTCTCCCCTCTTTGATGAAGGTGCTTGAAGCTCTGGTCCCCCCCCCTCCTGTCATCCTTTATGGATACATCTGGGTTTTTTGATACCTTTCAGTCTGGCTTCAGACCAGGAAGAGGAACTGAATCAGTTCTGTATTTGACAACCTCAGCCGCCTAGTTAATCAAGACGGGGTGGGAGCTCTTCTCTTGCTCGACCTTTCGGCCACGTTCGACATGGTAGATCATTCCATTCTGATATCCCGTCTGTCGAGCGCGGGCCTTGGAGGTCAGGTTCTGAACTGGTTCACAGCCTTCCTGGCTGACCGGTCCCAGTCAGTTTTTCTACCCCCTTTCTGCTCTGAATCCATTTCACTATTCTGTGGAGTGGGGAAATGCTCTTTCCCCCATTCTCTTTAACATCTACATCCGCCCTCTTCTTCTTCTTATCATGTCTCATGGTTTCCGCTTTTACTCCTATGCGGACGATACACAGATCTCGGTTCGCCTCGATCTCTCTCGCCCTGAGACTGCAACTCGGCTCATGAGCTGTCTTGAGGATCTAGGTGCCTGGATGGCAAATAATTCTCTTAAACTTAATGGCAGCAAAACCGAGGTCCTTGTGGCAGGAACAACCAGTCCACTTACCTACTCGACCCCTGACTTCTTGCCTACTACCTTTGGCCCGTTCCCCTCTCCGTCCCGTCCCCTGTAGTGAGAAATCTGGGGCTAAAGTTTTCATCCTCCCTGGCTATGACCAAACAGGTTGGTGCAGTCTGCAAATCCAGTCACTTTAAGTTGTGCACCCTGCAAAAGGTCCTTCCCTTCATTCCTGGTCACTTTCATGCCCTAGTGGTAGCAGCATTGGTTCTTAGCACCGCTGACTACTGCAACTCACTATACCTGGGCCAACCACGCTAAATGATTAACCGTATCCAAATGCTTCAGAATGCGGTGGCCAGAACAATCCTCTGGCCCCCGGCACGTACGCATATGTCACCGCTCCTGAAACAACTGCACTGGCTTCCAATTGAAAAACGAATATTGTTTAAATCCATGTGCCTGGTGCATCGTGCCTTTTACAGGCTAGGAGCTTAATACCTTTAAGAGAAATGTGTCCACTATGTTCCTGCTCGCCCCCTCTGGTCCCAGGCTGCCTTATTATTATCTGTCCCCCGTATCAGACAGACCAGGACCGGCAGCCGTGCCTTCTCTGTGGCTGCCGCCATTGCATGGAACCAACTACCTTGGGCACTGCGTGCAACCTCCAACCATCAGGGCTTCCGGCGGGACCCAAAGACCCTTCTGTTCTGAGGATCTCCTTGATCTGTTGTTCTGGGCCATCCGCCTCTGCTCAGCGCCAAGATGCCCTAGGGCATACATGCGCTTTATAAGAACATTTAACATAACATAACACTGCTGCTTTAAACATGTTTTGTTTTTATAAAATGTATTGACATCAGTTACACCAAGGGTGAGGATGTGTAGTTTCTAAATGGGCTAATGTACCTTACAAGCCTTCTATGTTAGGCCAGACTGCTGAAGGGCAGTCCAGTGGACCTTTTTCACTGGTAATGCTTTATAAAACCTTAAACAAGAGAGGAGTCGTGAGGTGTTTTTATTAACATTTTTGCTCTATGTCAATTTGGGTATTACATATTAATAAAAAATAAGTTTATTAGAAATGTGGGTTACTGAAAAGTACCTGAGGTATGTTGTTGACCAAAACAAATGATATTGACATGACACACACGCCTGTCTAACAACTCTCTTGGAAGCTGGGCTCCATTGCCAGGATGGTTGTTGGGAATGGCTGTGGAGGTTGAGGTGAGATCCCCACCCAGGAAAATGCTCCTGCCCAGTGCTGTGTGCCCTGCTTCATGGAAGAGCACAAGAACTCAGAATATGGTGTTTTCCCAAGATCACAATGGTGCTTTGCAATAATCCATTCACATTCCAATGCTGATTCCTTCTATGTCAGCCGTGGGTTGCAACACAGGAGTTCTGGATGCACTTTCTATCCAAGACCACAAGGATTGACTGTAATGAATCCCTAGAAACATAGTCATGATTGCTTTCTTCCACATGGCTGGAACACAAGGGTCCAGAATATATTGTTAACCAAGGATCGCAAGATTGCAGTGCATTAAATTGCTTCATCTCTACATGATGATAATGTTTCTTTCATCCCCATGGAAAAAAGACCTAATCACACACTTGATGATGATCGCAAGGTTGTACTGTAATGATTCATTCCATTTCCGGAGTCCATTTGCTTTTCTTTCTTCCCAATAGAACACCATATGACAGTGAATGTGTTGCTTAATCTTGATTTCAGAATGTACACAATATACTGCTTGCCACACATCACAAAGATAAATTGTAATGATTCTCTCTAGCTCACTGTACTGATTGTATTCATTTCCTTCACGTTAATCACAAGTACTAAGCATATATTGTACTTGCATAGGATAACAAGGATGACCTGCAGTAGAATCTACCATCTCCAAGTGATAATTGCTTACCCCCCCCCCCCCTCATGCAAGACTTCTTAATATGGGATGCTACCAAGATCACAAAATGCCATTTCCTACAGGTAACAACAAACCAGCCACAACATCATCTTATCATAACACCTGTAATAATATTTAATAAATGCAATACACATGGACGTTTTTTTGTAAAAATCAATTGTGAAATCTGAGGGGGGCTGGCCTTCCGTCTAATCCACATCTTACTGAAATTGATTGTTGATAATTTTGGGTGGTTTTTTTGTTGCTGTAATGTATAATTAATTACATGTTACAGGTCAGCTTTGTCACAAACAAGGGAAATGCACGTCAGACATGCCGTACCAGTCCTAGAAGCACCTGTGAAAATATGCCTTTAATTAAGATGAAACAGATCACTGGAAATCACTCTTTGCATCACAGAGCATTTATATTGTATGGTTTCAGAGCCTTGCTAATATATTATTTGGCCATATTGAAATGTAGCACTAAAATGGGAACAACATCAAAGTATCAAGACGTATGAAAACAAAAGAAGCTCCTGAAAGCAACATTCCACACTTGTCTGCCCAACCTATACAGTTGCTGTCCTACGTGGACTTTCAAAGATTAATCAATTTTACAACTCCCATTGCACTAGGAATGTCATACAATGGAGAATTGTGAAATAAATAAATGTTTGCACGATGTCCACCACCCACATCCCTCTCCTTCGCCTGCCTCTCCGTGGAGCACCCCTGGGAATTCCCACCCTCTCCTTTGGCCCTGTTCCGCTCTGCTTGCCAAATCCATGGACCACTCTTAAACTTCCACTACTCACATTTCCCCTCCAGTCCTTCCTCTTACATTCACCTTCTCCCTCCTGCCCTCCCTTTCTCATTCCCCTCCCTCCTCCAGTTTCCTTCTGCTCTCCTACTCCACACACTTTGTCGTTGCTGCACTCACCTCACCACTTCTGGTGGCCCAGCCTTTCCTGTCCCCTTTCACAGTCCATGATTCTGTGCAATGTCCCTTTTGCTATAGCAGAGCTTTCATCAGAAAGCACGTTTTCTCCCACATGGAGCAGTAGACTGAGAACAGGGCCCTCCTACCTACTACTGCATAGCTCTGGCAGAGATGTAAAGCTTTCTTAAGGAAGACTTAAAAAGGAAAGCAAATGGTAAAGGAATAAGACGAAACTAGAAAAAAGGGGTTAGAAATGGAAGAAAGGAAGTGTAGAAAAAGATCAATCCAGAAAAAGATACATGAAGAGAAAATAAGATGAACATAGAGACAAAATGCTGAAACAAAGGACATAGAATGAAAAGAACAGAAAAAAGCAGAAAAGCAAGAAAGACCAAGTCAGGTGAAAAAAGTTGTGGAAAGAGATCGAATGAGTAATAATAACAACAAGGATAAAGTGCTAGAAAGATAGAGGCATGAAAGGAAAGAACATGCAATAAAATAAAAAATGAAGATAATGAAAAGGTTGGAGAAAATAATACAAACGAGGTTTGGTGGTCTCTATAAAGACATTTGTCTTACTTCCTCATATCACTTTATGGTTACCAACGTTATAGCGGAAATGTCCATAAGGTATATTTGGTGACTCTGTATCCCATATATTGAATGCTTTATGTATATTGTTTGCTGTTGAAAACCCATGATGAAACAAATTTAAATAATAATGTTCTTCTGTCTGTCTCCTTACAGTCCTTATTCTGAGGCATATCTGACAACATGATTATTCTAATAAAAAACAAATAGTGCTCTTTTACTTATCACAGCATACAAATGGCAAGTATAACAGACATCCCTCATGTTCCATTTACTGCACTCTTATTTGCTTAATTATTTTATCTTATATATAGCACCTTTATCAAAGGCGCTTTATGAAACAGGTAATGTAGAATATTTTTGTAATTGATAATGGCCTCAGTGCTCATACCTTTAAACGTTTAGAAGAGCATTCCACAGCATGGCTGTTTTTGCTAGGCAGTTGTGAGGGGTCAGTAATGCGAGGCAGACAACTGCTTGTAGTTTTCTCAAGATTAGACATTTTATTAAAGATAAAACATGCAAATAAATACTTGCTTGTCCTACTGCATCAGAGAATCCCCTACCTGGGCTAACAGCTCAGTGGAATAACTACTAACATAGACAAACTGACCCTCACACTAAACAACAAAACATTCATAGGTAATCATAAACAACATAAACAATAAACAGTAATTGGATGACCTTCACCTGTCCTGGGTAAATTCCTTCCCCAGGGTTTTCCAAAGTCAACTTCCCAAATATTCAAAAGGAAAGAAAATTCCTCAACCAGCTCTTATCTGCTCTTAAAAATGTTCAAAAGAAAAGTCTTAAACTAGTTCTTATCAGTTCTTCAAAATGTTCTAAGCCAAAACAAAAGCTCATGAAACAAAAATCCACTGGCAACAATTCTCCAGCTTTCCGCTGAAAAGAACCCCTTCCAATTCCAGAAAAGAAAATATCACCAAATGGTAATCCTGGATGTCTTCTTACCAAGGTTATTTGATACAGTTCAAAGAATAGGTTAACAACTTCTTCTTCAACAACTTCACAATTGGTTAGGACCTCTTCAGTATATTTGGTATAATTGTCAGGATACTTCTTTTTGGGTTGTTGATTTCTTCTTGACAACCACCTGTCTACTACTGTTACCATGAGAACAGACTTATTTGTTCCATAGTATGCCACTACTCCAACCAACCTCAATGTGACATCCACTGACAGTTGTATACGCTACCACAGTTGAGGTACTACTGCTTGAGAGACATTCAAATGGCAGTAAGCTATAACTTCTTCTGGCACAGTGGTAGGAGTATCCCTATTAGAAGATAAATACAGTGTCTCATCCCACGGAATCTCCTCACTACCCTGGGCCCTGTCTCCACCCAGGAGATCCTCCTGCAATACACCACCCCCAGGATTGGGATCAAGAAGTGTTTACCTTTCCCTGGCAACCTGCAAGGTGACTTTAAGCAGGGTTTCAGTGAGGGATCCGCAAGATTCTCCACACAGTATAATAATCACAGGGCCTTGTATAACCGGGTTAGTCAATAAGATCAATGATTATGAAAAGCTACCCTTGCCTAATAATAATGTGCACTGCATAATGTAAATGCTGTTGATCAACAAGTGAGGCCGAGTTAATATCAAAATTAGCATTTTAAGATATTTTCTGCCACCTTATATATTCAGAAAAAAGAGATTGGGCCAATGTTCTTTTCTCATCGGACCCCCACAAAGCCTTCTCTAATGAATAATCACTAATATTTCAAGCATCCAATTACATTCAGTGGGATGCCAGTCAAAATCTTGCAGTATTCAGTTATAATACATTTTTTTTTATCTTCTAGGATTTTTATGTATTTGAAGAAAAGAGATGTCACTTCCGATCAGAAATGACTTACAATAACACTTTCACAGATGGCTAGGGCATTACCTGGAAAGTGCCCGTGCAGTGTGCAAAAAAAAGAACCTGCGGTGAGCCAGTTTATGCAGGAATGAACAAAGTGGGACTTAGATCAGGGACAAAGACAAAAAAATAACAATAAAACAACAGGTGACTAACAAAAGTAACATTAACTAAATGGGGAAGTGATAAGTAGTACTGTAAAAATAGATAAAATTACATTATTAGACGGCACTGGAGGGAGTGATGGAGTCTGGTTTGGAGGAGGGGAGAGAGGAAAGCCGGACCTCCATTTTGGCCGGCAGGTGAAGTTTTAGCTGAGAGTTTAAGAAATTGGACTGTTTGTTTGTTTGTTTGTTTGTTTATTGATTTTGTATGGCGCGTCAAACCCAAAGGTAACAGGGCGCTACAGAGAGCAGGAAAAACAAGATTGCTTAAAAACTTAGTTACAAGGCACAATATAATCATATACAATACACCCGTTATATGCCAAAGTTTAGTATAAACATATACTTGACATTGTGATAAATCAGATTAAAGAATATACATATGTACAGTCAGGTTGGTAGGTAGGATTGGTCCATAGTTAATCTTGGGGGTCATTGGCATGTAGCCATGCTAGCATGTTCCGTCTAAAGCTGTAGTAGGACTGGTCAGTTCTGATGTCAAGTGGGAGGGCATTCCAGTATTGGGCCTCCTTAACTGGAAAGCCGCCGCGGCCTGTTTTTTTAGTCTAAATTTGGGTATCTGAAGGAAGTAGGAATTGCCGGTTCTGATCGGGCGAGTGGAGGCATTATTGAGACATTATTATTGAGACATTTAAAGGTGAGTGACGGTGTCTTGAGTGAGATTCTGTCGCAGATTTTGAGCCATTTATGTTTTCTTCTAGTGTTGGAGATGTGTTCTTTAGAAGGTAAATTGAGGGCAGTTCTAAGGGAGTTGTTTTGTAATGTTTGAATTTTGTCAATTATGTATTTGTTAGCTCCCAAATACAGAGCACTACAGTAGTCGAGTTTGGAGAGTATTAGGGCATTGGCAATGATGATACAGCTGGCTTGGGTGAGGAAAGCTCTGCTTGCCCTAATAAGATTGCAGGTGTAAGCTGTGGAGGATGCTAGGGAGTTACCTTGTTTCTTTAGTGTTAGGGCTGAGTCAAGGTGAAAACCTAATGTTTTTACTGTTTTGGAAACTGTTATTACATTGCCATCAATGTTAAATGCTGTGTAGTCGGGGCTAAGTTTTTTTAAGTTGGCAATGGATCGAGGAGTAGGATTTCGGTTTTATCATCATTCAGGCATAGTCCATGTGTGGCAATCCATGCTTGAATGATGAGGTATATTTTGTTTACCAAGGCCGTATCTGTGTTGAAATTGCCTGAAAGGGGAATGAGGATCTGGGTGTCGTCTGCGTAATTAGTGTAGGCGACGCCCAGTCTGTCCAATTTGTCAAATAGGGGCTTGGTAAAGATATTGTATAGAGTTGGCGAGATGCAAGAACCTTGGGGTACACCGCAGGTTATTTTGATAGGGTCTGCTGATGCCAATGTTGAGAAAACTCTCATAATATGGTTGTCCAAGAATGAATGGCTCCACGCTATAGCCTCATTTGAAAAGTGGGCAGCCGATGCCAGGTGGTTGCACAATACTGCGTGATCCACCCGATCAAAGGCCGCCGGCAGATCGAGGAGGAGTAGCATGGCGGTGTTTCCCTTGTCATTGAGTTCGTCAATCTGTACCTTAAGATCAATTAAGGGGGTTTCTGTGCCATGCTGCGGTCTGAATCCTGATTGGCGGGTGCCTAGGAGTTGGTTAGTTTCAAGGTAGTGCTGGATTTGCAGGTATGCTACTCTGTCTATTATCTTTCGGACAAATGGTACCGTGGTGATAGGTCTATAGTTAGTGGGAATGGCAGGGTATAGGGTTTGCTTTTTGAGGAGGGGTAGGACCCAGGACTCTTTTAGGTTACTTGGGATGGTGTTGGATGAGAAGGAGGCATTGATCAGTTTGATTATGAAGGGGACTAGGTCTCTTGCAGCGTCCTTAATTAATTGGGATGGGCAGCTGTCTCCCTTACAGTTGGATGGTTTGAGGGAGGCGATGATCTTTTCAGTTTCCAGGATGGATATATTTTTGAATTTGAAGGGTTTGAGGTCGGGAGCTTTAGTAGTCATAGGGATGGTGATGAGTGATGTATCCTTGGGAATTAGGTAGTCTTTTTTAAGGCAATTTTAGTTTGGAGTGTCTTAATTTTATTTGCCAGGACATTTTGGATGCTGGTGCTGCTTTGATTCTTCTTGGCAGTTGACTCCAATGGCGCGAAGAGAGTAGGCAGACACAGTGGAAGCTAGTGGAGGCATGGGGTGGTAGGATGGGACATTGAAGTTGAGTTGCAGAGGAGGAGTTGAAGGAACAAGATGGTGAGTAGACAGAGATGCAGTCAGTCAGACTTTGAGGAGCTAGACCTTTGATAGTTTTGTAGAGTAGGAAAAGCACCTTGAAAAGGAAGACTCTCATGGAGAGCCAGCCAGCATGGAGTTGGTTGGTCGAAGTGGGGAAGGATCTGGGTAGGTTGTAGAGAGTGTGGATTGCAAAGTGGATGTGTTTGTCAAGAGGGAAAAATTAATAGCTTGGAAGGCCAAGGAGTAGGCATGAGCATTAGTTGATTCTGCTGAGAACAAGGATGGAGATTAGAGTTTCCTATTATGGTGAGGAAGAAATGGGTGAATTTTCTGAATGGTGCGAAAGTTAATACTAGCAGTACAAGCATTGTCAATGATGAACAGCTGCAGTTGGAGTTCACTATCAAAGAGGACCCCAATGTTGCAAACCTTGGGCAAAGAAGCAAGAAAGTCAGGCAGGGGAGGGTAGAGATGTCAGTTGAAGCGAGGAGAGAGATGGCTTCTGTTTTCAAAGAGTTCAGCATGAGACAGTAGTGAGCTATCCAGTGACGATTGCAGTGAGACAGTTGATAATCTGTTCCAAGATGGCTGGGGTGAAAGAGGGAAAATAGAAAAAAAGATTTGAGTGACACAAGCAAAGAGTAGATAGTGAAAGCCAAAGGAGAAGGTAAATAGGGACATTTCAAATCTGCGAGGCAGATTTTTCTCGAGAAATGATGATTTCATATGAGCGCAGACTTTCAAATTTCTACTCAGAATTCAGAAATCAACTGCAGATTTTGAAACATGCAAAATAAAAGATGTGGTGGTTGAAAGGTTTAGAATTAATCTTAACCTCTGGCATTGCTCTGGGGAAAACCCTCCGGACCGTCGTTCTTCGCCTGCCAAACCTTTACAAAAGAAAAAGACCATATTCAAATCAGGCTTGGTCCCACCCCAAAGGGGCAGACCAGCGTAAACTGCTTGGTCACATCACTTCTGCAGGAGACCACAAGCATACCCAAACATTTTTCAGCCTTGTTGGGCCTCATCAGTGAGGAGTAGCTTGGGTCTCTAGGCCCACTCGGGGTGACTATAGCGACACAAAATAGTTGAGGTCGGGCTGGACTGCCCCATTTGGGGTGGGACCAAGCCTGATCTATGACACTGTATCATAAATGCCCAGTATGAAATGTAAAGCCACAGAAACAAGTTGCTAGACTGGTTACACCAAATGGCCAGTCTAGCCATCTAACACAACTTACCATGCTTTCTGTTTCCTTAATACAGCAAGCATGATTATTACATGAGTAGACTAACACTCTGATGTAGCCAGTCTAGCCATTTCTTAATGTGGTGTGACATTTTTAACTGGGCATTTATCATAAAGCAAGCATGATACGTGTTATTGTATGGGTAAACTGGCATTTTGGTGTAGGCAGTCAAGCCATTTCTTACTATGTCATGACATTGTTTTATTGGGCAGCTATGATACTTTTTCATAGATGCCCAGTATATGATCTATGGGTGGCATCTATGATAAAGCAAGCATGATAAGTGCTAATACGTGGCTAGACTGGCATTTTAGTGTACCTAGTATATCTATTTAGTACTGTTGTATGACACTTTGTACTAGGTAGACTGGCATTTTGGTGCAGCCAGGTTTCTATAATATCTTACTGTGGCATGGCATTTTTTTTACTGGTCATCTATGATGAAGCAAACATGATACAGGTTTTTAAGTACCTGGGCGCATCTGCATTGGAGCAGATAGGTTGAATTTGTTTCCTAATTGTACATGGCATTTTAAATGGCAAAGGCAACATGAGTATGTTCTTTCATGCGAGTAGTGGCAGTTATCGACAGAGCCAGCTTGGACATGTTTTCTTATGGTATCATTTGGCATTAAGCACCAAGCAAATATGAGTATGTTCTTATATGGGAATACTGGAAAATATAGGTGTAGCCGGTATGGAAATGTATGGGCACAGCCTGCGTGAAAATGTTTTTTATACTGGCATATATTTTGGGGAAAGGCATCATGAAAATGGTTTGGGAAATGCTTGTGTGCACTGTTGGTGATTTGCAACTATAAGATTATTTCATAAATTATCCAACAACATTGATTTTAAACTGCCTGGCTTTTTACACAGTTTTTCACAGAAAGTGTGCTGTATAATGCACAATTGTAATCCATTATTCAAAAGATTTTCTCTGGAGGGCGAACCCACCTGAGCCCTCTTCGCTTGTTTCGAGCTCCTTCGCTACTGTGATGAATTCAATGGAGTCATCACTGATTTCCTGACGGAAACCAAAATCTGTAAATGCCCACTCAGTAGCACTGTGTTGGCATTTACGGTATCTAGTCAATTCAACTAAAACCATTCCATCTAATACCATTCCATCGAAATTTTTCCATCTAAAAAAATTCCATCTAATGCATGTTGTTGGGGGGTAAAGGGTTCATTTTTGTTCAAGTCTATTTTAAAGGGTAAAAATGACCAAACAAATGAAGAAATTGATATTTTTTAGCTGGAAAAACTTTGATGGAATGGCATTAGATGCAATAGTTTTAGATGAAATTACCATAAACCGCATTTACAGAAGTTAATGTCACTGCGGTGGCCCCAACTACATTAGCTTCAGCCCCCTCTTGTTAGACAATCGGGTCTACGCCTGATGGCTGCCACTACCTGATTCTGAGCCTGGCGGCGGTTATATCAGGGAGGATCACATGGGAGGAGACAACCTCCAGAGAGATGTCATGACTTCATTGGATGAGACATGGTATCCCCCATTTGCTCTTGAAGATAATCCTCCGATACCTAATACTCTCATGGCCTATTGTCACACGTCTACACCTCCCTGTAGGAAGAATACAGAAAACCTTTCCACAAATCATATAGACCAAACTTCTAACTATGGTCTACCTTGTGGAAATTACAAGACCACTTTTTCCAGTTCCATTTTCTACCATCCAGAACTGATTTAGCATCTAGAACTATTGAAAATGATCATAGAAGCTTGTCAATCACCAATCACCAACAATGGACTTCTTTTCCCAGACTCACCCGAATTCTGTGACGAGGAAGAGGAAAAGAACAGTGCCGAGCGGAAGAAGCCACAAGCCCAGCGAGCGCTCTAGTTGTTTCTGGCAAAAAACTGTGTCCGGGAAATTTAAGGAACAGAAGCAAAGGGCACTTCTCTGCGAGGCTCGAGGAACTGAGATGCTTAAACAGGCATGGTGGAGCACCATCCAGGAAGAAGGGAGACGATGCGAGAACGGGACGTGCTGCAGAATCGGAACCTGAAGTGAAGTGGGCGTGTTGAAGAGACGCCAGAGGAGACGAGAGAACGAAGAGAGAGAGCAGTCGCGAAAGGAAAGCAGGTGGTGTACCTTCACCTGTCAACTGCGAATGAGTCAGAGAATGCCAACAAGAGCCAGCGAGACAACCCAAGGATAACGGGGACACCGAGGCATATCGGCTACCGCACCAAATGCGAACAATAGTAAACAGAGCACCAGAAAGAGAGAAAGTGAAGAAACTAATTGTAAAAAGAGGACGTGAATTGCAGTCAAGACCCTTACCAGTATATAAATGCAAGAAGTGATTGGCCACCAGGGGGCGCATAGGCAACCATGCTCTTTGCGTGAGCTCTTTTGCTAATGCCCCGAAAGGTGGATTGAGCCCCCACTTCTCAGACCCCCCGTGGAAGAAAAGTGAGTGCCTACCGTGGGAATACTCACCCCTCCCCCATGTGGGAGAAATCCCGAAGAAAAACAGAGTTGGAAACCCTCCAAAAACAATGATAGAATCTACGGCCCTCTGGACCCGGCAAACTGAAAGTGAAAACGTTCAGGCACATGTGTGCTGAAGAACACCCTGGTGAAGAGGAACGGTCTCACGGCGCCGTGACCGTGCCTCCTGGTAATAATACATCATCACTGTCCCGGGTGACGAGGAAATTACAGCGGAGACACAGGCTGCCAAAAAGGCTTAAGGGGTGGCTGACCCCGACAGAGCGGCGCTGAAATCACTCCGACTCGAGACCTGCCCCTTGCGGGACTAGTGTTGGGAGACCACTGCTGGATCAGCCTCAGCTGCGCTCCGCTGTACCTGAACCCCCTGGGGGGCACGCTGTGTTGCGCAGACCCGACACAAGTGGGAGAAGCTGCTGAGGCCTCCACTCCGAAGAGAGCCTGTGGTGCAGGCTCGTTTGACTTTACCTGTGCCCTCGCGCACCCTTTGCCTTCTGCTGCAACATTTGTGGTCCGCAGGCCCCCCCACTAAAACACGAGTTGGGCCTCACCGATCCAGATGCTGCTGAACCATCAGGTGTCGGAAGACGCACTGGTGCCCCCTCGCCTCCATTCTCCCGCTGCCCCCCAGGCCTCATAGAGAGCAACCGCAAAGAGCCCAGACACTCTCACATCACTCACTGGAGTGCAGTGCGGCCGGAGGAGAACGCAGACCCTCCGTGGTCACGCAAGCATCTGCAGACCCTGTTTGCCCATGAGGTGCAGCCCGGGTGGAAGAAGAGTGGAGCAGGGGGCAACTAAGATGCGCACAGCTCAGCTGCAGGGGGTTCTGGCGCCACAGGACATTCACAGAGACAAAGATGCTGCAGTACATACTTGTGGCTCTCATCCCAACAGCATGAGGAGAAAGGAAACCAACAGAGAGCAAACCAGTGAGCCCGATCACCACTAAACCTGAGAACTCCATCAGACCTTGGCCAAGCCCAAATGTGGCGGATCTGCAGATGAGCTGGATACCCCATAACAGCAAGAGGTGCGCAGGCAGTGCATGGCGACCCCCACCCGCTCTGACCTTAGGGACAAAACAAAGAGAGGAAACACCTCAGGGACCGATAGCACCACTACCCACCTCCTTCCCCTAGGGCGGCTGCACGCCACAGACAATCACAAGAGCTGACGCATATACAATTGGAGTGAGTCTGGCGACTGCCCCACCACCACAGCCCACTTCTGGAATCACTCTGAAGACACCCTCCTACGGGTCGGAAGTAACATAACTACACAGTCTGACATCCCCTGGTATAGGCAGTAAGGGAATCAACCTAGTACCCCCAACATACGGCTGAAGGAGAAGAGCAGTTCAAGAAAACTGAACACTAAGTCTCACTCTGGGGAAATACCATTGCACCGCCCCTCTAGCGGAACACTCCCGCACAAGACGGAACCCCCATACACAGCAACACCAACAGCCCCTGAAGGGACCAAAGATACAAGTTCCACTTCCTAGTGCTCAGGAAGACCCTGCGCAATCCATCCAAGGTCCCCACCAAGCGTTCGGACCAATTCACCCTCTCCGGGGGCTCAGAGCACCGCCAATGCGACCCCACAAGGTTACATGATTGTGAGACAGAAATTGGCCTCGTTTGCCTACATCCCCACACCTACTTGATCTGGCAACTCTACCATGGCATCGATGGCCACCATGCAGAACGACTCCGCAGCCACGAAGGAGGACATTGCTGCACTGTTAGGTGAAATCAAGACCATGGGAGCCAACATAGGTGGCAAAATAGACAAGATCACACAAAGGCTAGACAACATGGAAGAAAGGCTCGAGGGAGTAGAGAATAACCAAGCGTCTATAGACACCCTCAAAGCACAGCTCGAGCAGAGAATACCTGATCTGGAGCAGCGAGAAGAGGACTTCAAGGTCACGATGGACGACTTAGAAAACCGGGAAAGATGAAACAACCAGCGCATTTTCGGGATTCAGGAATGAGAAGGAGAAACTGAAAACGACCTCAGGAAAACACTTCACTATATCATCAAGCTCTTAGTTGCGGATGATGCAATAGATGAACCAAAAAACGGAACAATTCCACAGAGCTGGAGGTCCCCCGGATGGACCACAATCGGTCATTGCCCGATTCCATCGCTTCCAAGACAAAGGCAGAGTGCTCGAGAAAGCTAGAGGCAGCGAGGCAATTACTTTAGGCGGTGCCCAAATATCAATATACCAAGACCTATCCTCGCTGACATTGGCCCTCAGGTGCATGCGTAGCCCCCTCACAAAATGGCTGAAGGAAAAGAGCATTCGATACAGATGGGGCTACCCCTTCTCCCTTTCCTTTGAATATGAAGGAACCAAGATGAGAGTCAGATCCGAAAAAGAAATTAAAGCATGCATCGCTGAACTACTGGGACCCAGGGAAGAAGAAGGCAATCAGGATGAGTCGAGGCAGGAAGACCAGGGTTGGCGCATCCAGGGCCCCAGGAGGAAGCGAGTGTGATTGTCTGTTGAGAAAGTACCGGAGGGGCAATGCCTCCCCCGGAAGGGGACAACTGAACAATCTCGAATTTGGTGCGACAGGATTTACTCCAATGTTCAAAATGTGACTTGAATGAGTGACCACTTTTCGGATCCCAGTATGGTCACGATGAGGAAAATAGGGGGGACACAAAGGGTGCTCAATTGAGATTGAGGTATCATGTTAGGTCAAGGGGTGTGAAGTAATGGCCCCATAGGTGGTTCGATGCAAGACCAGTACTATCGACCGGCCTCGATCAGATGCCACCAATTGGGTAAAGGATGGGGGGAGGAGGGAGTAGGAGCAGACAAGAGGACGGGGTCAAAGCAGAATTTTTATTGGTACAAAACACACGATATAGTGGGAAACTTGATGGGCAGACAAAATACTGGTCACGGACTATAAGCTATCTCCCCATGAAAATATCCAATGGCACTAATTATTGAAGAAAGAAAGGGGAACTCCCTAAGAATTGGGACACTCAATGTAAAAGGGCTTATTTCACCCACTAAGAGATCGCTGGTATCCAGAGAATTTCGTAGGGCCAGGTTGGATGTACTCCTCTTACAAGAGACAAAGTACGCTAAGGGGGAAGAGCGGCAAACACTGGGGAAGTGGGTCGGTATGGAGTTATGGGGATCTGGACCACTGAGAAAATGAGGTGTGGGGATCCTCATCAGAAAGGGCATAGAATTATTTGAGGTAACCAAGATTTGGTCTGATGTAGAAGGGCGGGCTCTACTGGTGATAGGAAGTATTGCAAAAGTGAAAGTCACTATTGCCACACTTTACGCCCCCAACACTGGACAGACCAGGTTTCTGACCAAAACGATCCCCAAAATTATGCTTGAGGCCTCTGGCCATATCATCCTAGGGGCAGACTTTAATCAGTGGGCAGACCCTACTAAAGACTGTAAACCGGGTAATCCCGATACGAGGGACCATACTAGAGGTGACCGCACAGAATTTATGGGGATGATGGATACTTATAGATTGAGAGATATGTGGAGAATCATGCACCCAAATGAACAAGGCTACACCTTCTACTCTAACCCTCACAACACTTTTACCCGAATTGATTACATATATCTATCCAAAGATCTTTCTGACATCACAACACTTGAGATAATTCCAGATACGTGATCAGACCATGACATGGTGGTATCAGATATACGATGGGAGAATCTGCCAGTGTTGGGAGGTAAATGGAGATGTAACAAAAGCCTGTGGAAAGACCCTGTCTTCAAGGCAGGAATGGAGACGGAGATTATCGAATATCTCAAACTAAATAATACTGGGGAGTTATCTAAGCAAGTAGTCTGGGAAGCGGGGAAAGCCACTTGGAGAGGTATTATAATAAAAGAAGGAGCATGCAAGAAGAGAGAGCGAACTGAATCAGAACTGAAATCAGAACTGAAATCTGTCAGCTGGAGGGAGAATGTATGAGAGAAGAGGTAAACGATCCCAACAAAATTATTGAAGTATGAAGTAAAATAAAAAGAGAGATGAACTGAAACTGTTAGAACAAGAGCAGATAGTGTGCAAGCTTCAACTCTTGAAACAGAAGTTTTACGAGAAATGAGATAAAGCTGACGCACTATTAGCTCTGAAACTTAGAAATCAGAGAGCTGAGCGGAAAGTATATGAAATAATCGAGGATACTCCCTCCCCTGCTGATACTGCCCCTACCATCCCTGAATCTTTCGCCACCTTTTATGAGACCCTATACACCTCAGAAACAAACCCCGATCAACCTGACACCGAGACCTACCTGTCCTCTATTAACATGCCGTGGTATTAGACCTTGACTCTGACCTGCTAGAATCCCCCGTATCTGGACAAGAAATACACAAGGCTTTTAAGAGGCTAACACTGGGCAAATCTTCACAACTGACACCATTTCTGACAGACCTCTTCAACGAAATACTTGAGATGGGGACAGCCCCAGACTGCTTCACCCATGTCCTAATTACAGTGATCCCCAAAGATGGTAGAAATCCCCAAAAATGTCGATCGTACCTCCCTATCTGCTTACTCAACATAGATGCAAAAATCTACACAGGGGTCCTTGCCGCCAGACTAGAGACACTAATGCCACAAATCATACACCCCGACCAGGTCGGATTCATATTGGGTAGACAAGGGGCGGATACAATGCGTAAAACCCTCCACCTTATTCATGCATCTCAGAACATGCCCAATGACCCTGTCCTCCTTTCAATTGATGCAGAGAAAGCCTTTGACAGGATGCAGTGGGGTTTCCTGAGAGCTGTCCTGAGAAAGGTGTGGATCGGCCCACGGTTTATAAGGGGAATTTGGGCGGTGTACACAGCCCCCAAAGCATCGATATTCAGAAACAGTGAATATTCTAGATGGTTTGAACTAGGCCGCGGAACCCAACAGGGATGCCCCCTCTCTGCAATCCTTTTCGCCCTTTCCCTCGAACCTCTGGTGCAGACAATGAAGACTGACCTCCAGGTAGAAGGAATTCGACTATGAACGTTGGACTACAAGGTGGCCCTTTACGCCAATGATATACTCTTGCATATGACCAACCCTATGATGTCCATTCCTCGAGCTCTCTATCTACTAGAGGAATATGGTCGACTCTCTGGGTTTAAGGTGAACAAGGCCAAATCCATTCTATTTCCACTCCGGGGACTGGCAGAGACTAATGAAACCAGGTATTCCCCACTTGGGCTCAGGATCGAACACTCCAAATTAAAATACTTGGGAATACAGATCACCAAAGACCTGACTGACCTATATGAAGCCAACTTCCCCCTTCTTCTCCAACAATTCCATGTCGACCTCACCAGACTTAACAGACTCAGAATTTGAACCAGACCCAACCACCTTGTGCCCAGAACCACCAAAACTAGCGACATATGTACAAAAACGAAACACACATTCTCCAATAGACATCTCATAGACCCCTCCACTGAACAAACCAAGCCAAGTAGAGGAACCAAAAATAAGACTCAGCCTCCCAATTTAACACCAAACTCTCCTCCAGCATCCACCCCAAGCATTAAAGGAGTACTCATCAATGCTCGTTCTCTTGTTGCACACGCCACAGAAATCCACAACCTCATTATAGACCAAGATCCTGACATTCTAGCAGTCACTGAAACCTGGCTTCACCCTGCCGCTGGCCCCCTCCTATCTATCGCCATCCTTCCTGGGTACACTATCATTAGATCAGATAGGAACAACACCCAACAAGGGGGAGTCGCCTTAATAGCTAGAACTACACTGCAAATTAGAGCTTGCCCACTGTAACAAATACAAGGCTATGAACTTTTGCTAGCCAAATTCTCCCCAACCCTAAAACCACCACCAACCTCATAGTAGTCTACAGATCGCCAAACAAAACTAGCCACCCCAACCTGGACATCCCCTTATTGATCACTCCACTCCTCAAGCCAAAGGCTAAATGTATCATTCTAGGGGACATCAACCTAGGCTACACTGACCCCCAGGATATAGTCGCTGCCGCCTTCCACACAGCAATGGCAGACATGAAATTCACCCAGTTAGTAAATGAAGCCACACATTCGAAATGTAGAACGCTGGACTGGATCCTATCCCTCAACTCCCAAGTAACCATAGACTCCATCCTTCCCATAGAATGGTCAGACCACTCTACCATCCCTTTCACCTTGGAATACAATAGGAACAATACCACAAGACCCTAGAAACCTGATACCTTCGATTCCAGAAACATAAAAAAATGCACTCCAGATAACTTATCTCCCATCCTACAACAGGCTCTCGCCAATGTCACCTCTAACACAAACAACCCTAACTACTTAGCTGAATTCTATCAACAAAGTCTCACCTGTACCATTGACTCACTTGCCCCGATCATCACTAAAACTCGTAAACCAGACAAACGCTCATGTTTTTGGTTTGACGAAGAACCAGTCTCCCTTAGACGTACCAAAAGAGCACTCGAGCATCTACATAGGAAAACCAACACCAGCGAATCAGCAAAGGCCTTCCAAACAGCTAACAAAAACTATAAATCAGCCATAATCTCCCAAAAAGCCAACGTGCTTAACACATGCATAACCAATGCTAACTCTGACAGTAAAGAATTGTTCACCATCCTTAGAGAGCTTGAAAACCCTTGCCAAGTGACAGCACCCCACAATACGAGCAAAACCTGGTGCACCACAATACAAGACGCCTTAGCTTCTAAAATCATACTATTACAAAAGAAAATCTAAAGTAAAAAAAAATATCCTTGCAGATAAAGCATTTACCAATATAACCCCCAACCCCTCCACTACCTTCAACTGCCCCCCCTTCTGCTTCACCCCAGTCTCTAACAAAGAAGTACTAGATACCATAATGAAACTTAAAGCCTCTAATTGCAAAGAAGACCAATTCCCCTCTGACCTAGTCAAACTCTGCGCCCACACCCTAGCACCACTAACCACTGAATTTGTTAACGCATCCTTCGACGCAAACACAGTTCCCGCTAGCATCAAAAAGGCATGGGCAACACCCCTCCTCAAAAAAACGTTGCTGGACACCTCCATCCCCACTAATTACCGCCCCATAACCACCGCCCCTTTCCTACTGAAAATCTTAGACAAAATAGCCTACTCCCAAATACAAAACCACCTAGAACACCACCAACTACTGGGGGACAGACATTCAGGGTTCCGCCCCAACCACGGTACAGAAACAGCCCTCCTCGACCTAAAGATCAAAATGAACGCTACAACAGAATCTGGCAAACTCTGCTTACTGATGCTACTAGAACTCTCCATGCCGTTCGATTTGGTCGACCATGACAAACTCTGCGCCACCCTAAACAACAATTTCAATCTATCTAACGATGCCAAAGCCTGGATCAAATCATTCCTCGCAGACAGGACCTCGAGTGTGGCCATTGGGAAAGAATCAGCCGATCCCATACTAGTCCCAATCGGCGTCCCGCAAGGCTCCTGCCTATCCCCCACATTATACAACTCCTACACCAAATGCCTTGGACTGCTTTGGAAAGCACTGAGGAAAGCTGAAGCGTGAACAATATGTTATTTCAATTCCACTGTCACAGGCCTTAACAGTGATAACAAAATGGTTTCCTTTCTGTAGTGCTGGCAAATTGCAACATAGCTCTTTAGGACATTTAGACTTGCAGTATTGTACATCTCAATGAATGTGAAATGTGTTTATTTTCCTGGAGTTTTACATTGCAGGTGCAAAGCTGGTACCCCTACTGTGATATATGTTTCGCTATAATGTCGTGTAATTATTTCTTTTTCTTGTATTACATAAAGTACTCTTCCAAATTATCACGTTTGATTGAGTCAGCATGAGGTAGATAAAATTTCATAATGTCAACTGGTGACAACAGTTAGTGGTGCGCTCAGGGACCGCCTTGGTAATGGCGGCTGCCACCTCCAAGATGGTGGGAAGTTAATGATACTTGAGGACACGGCGGACGTTTTCCAAACATTCCGTCAGACGCAGATCTCCGTGGCAACGTTACACGCGTTGCCATGGACACCGTACATGGTAGAGATAACAAGATGGCACCCCTGGTCGGCACTCTGATTTTGCCGACGCGTGTGATTGCTTGCTCACAGAGTGAAGGTAAGCCAGAGTGAGCTCTGGTCTTTGAATGCTCTGTTTTTCAACGGGTCTTGTTAGACGTAGACTCGTGAATCCGGATACGTAGCCAGATAGCTATAAACCATAGTGTTTCTGTTTTGTAATAAGACATTTTGGGATGAGTTTGCATTAAACGTCTAACAATACGGTGCGCCGTGAGGGAAGTATTCCTTAGCATACGGGATCCCTGTTCTTTCTTGTATTCGTATTACACCCTAGCCCACGGATACTTCCGGACATATCGTGATTGATACTAAATAGGGACATCATAACACGTTACTTGCACTAAACATAGGGGATTTTTGGCATGATTATTTTCTTTTGGAATGAGAACTTAATATCTTTGCAGTACCAATACTTGAAATTACACTTACTTGTTTACAGATTCTGTTCTGGGGATCTTACCCCGTTACTACTACAGTGACAATAGTCTTGTGGATTTGTCTCTCATACTACTATCGGTAAGCATTAACACCACGTACATAACTAGTTAATACGCTGACCTTGTGCCTATATTGGTTTTATTATTATTGATTTCACTAATCACTATATTTTTCTGGTTTTCTCTCCTTTGTGTTGTCTCCCCATTGGTTTAGTTCGTTCGTTGATTTTTGCAACATTGTTCACATTGTTTTGATATGTCTTTCTATACCCTTGTATCCTCCCCTTTAACAAACCCCTGTTTTTCTGTCTTTTCATTTAATACTTTGATGTGATAATCTGTACTGTGGAATGACGCGATACTGTCTGTGTCACAATTCTTGTAACTTCATCATTGCATTTATGCTGATATCATGCCTCTCTACAAATTTTACTTGATACAATTATGGCAAACATTATCACATGCATATGATGATTGGTTGTGCAATTTTATGTAGCCCAGATTTGAAAAAGGCTTAGCATAGCCGAAACATGTTATCGTTTATGGGCTCTTTTCGCTTTTGAATGTGTGACAATCAACACAATTAAACAAGCATATATTTGATGGCGCCGAGTCCTGGAATCACTTTTGCTTTACACCCTTCCAAATGTTACCCATAGAGATTCCCAATAAATTCTTCCTCGAGGCCAAGAAAGCCATGGTGAAATTCCTTTGGGAGGGAAAGAAGGCAAGGATCTCAAACTCGATCCTAACACTTCCCAAAGACAAAGGCGGGGTGGGACTCCCTGATCTCAGGAAATACTATGAGGCAGTGTTACCCTCACCTGGTATCCACAAGGACGCCACCCAGCTGGGTTACTCGCTGGTATGCTTCTCAGCTTTGCCCTAATGTGGTCTGCGGGGAAGGTTCTGCCTGAAAATACAGGAGGACTGGTTCAAGACTGACCGACTGGGGTAAGTATCCTCCCTCCACCCCTGTATGCTTTCAGTCCCTCTGGCGCCCTATCCTCACCTTGTGGTAGAATTAGGCATGCTCTCCGTCCTGCCTTCTTTGCAGGGGCGTGTTGTCTTTCATGGGCGAGTGCGGTCCAGTTACTTCACTGACGCCGGCCCGTTTGATATTGTTCAGGTAGGTCTTATTGCTGTTCTTTAGTTTTGTTGCTATCCTGCATGCCTTTCTTTGTTTAAAATGTCTCTTTTTTCTCCCTTAGGTATGCAGAGCTTTAGCGCGGCGAACGGGCTTGGTTGAGCCCCGCTGGTAAATGATGGCGCATTAAGAGCGCTATGATGCGGTAAGTAAGCGCTATGCGCAGCGCTGCAAAGTCTTGCCTTTGCTAACCTGTGTTTTCCTTCCTTGTAGGTCGCGGTGTTCTTCAGCGCGATTGGAATGTCCGGAGTGGTGCCAGCCGAGAGGCGACCAGCCAGGTAAGCCTTTTGAGCAGTTCGTTATTTGTAAATGTCTCTACAGCTTTCTTTAATGTTGCCTCTATCTTCCTCATTCAGGTTGTTCTGTCCGGGAGGCGTGCAAATTCGAGGAAGCTGTTCTCAGTAGCTGCGAGTTTTTAAAGATGAAGACTGCAGGTAAGATGCTGCTGCTAATGATGTTCCTTTTGTCTCTTTGCAGGTTCTGCTTCTCCGAGGTTCGAGGGAATAGCTGGACACGGTGAGCGTCACGTTGCAAGCTGAAAAGTAACACAAAGCAAGTTCTGCAGTCAGGGTGTGGTTTATATAGCCCAGGTAAAGTAGTACCAGGGAAAGTAGTTCCAGGCCTGCCGCACCCAAAACACTAGACTGCATAGCTTGGTTCTTAGGAACCAAGCTATGTGGATGCCTCCATGTTGGCTGACAATACAATAAAGTAGTTCCCAAGCACATTATTGTTCATGGTGTATGAGCCTGGCGCCATAGGCACAAGGACTGGCCCCATGAGGGCTTTTGAAGAGGATGCCAGGCTCTAGAGGCCCGAGTCCTGACTCCACCTGGCCAATGGGTTTGCCAGAGGGGGTTTTGGGCGAGGGTCGTGACAGCACTCCCCCCTAAGGCCCCTCCCATGGTGTTCCTTCTGTCTGGCCCAGGTTTGGTTGGGAAGTTCTGATGGAATTTCCCGATTAGACGTGGTGCGTGGATATTCTCTCTGGGCTCCCAGGATCTATCTTGTGGTCCAAATCCTTTCCAATCGACAAGATAATATAGCTTGGTCCTAGAGTATTTAGAGTCCAAGATATCTTTGACTTCGAATTCTGGTTCTCCGTCAACAAGTATGGCATAGGTGGTGTCCCAATCCGTGTGCCGGGTTGCATTGGTTTCAGGAGGGACACATGGAATACCGGGTGGATGTGTAGATTAGGTGCTAAATCCAGTTTCACGACTGCTGGGTTGATAATTGCCTTAATGGTATAGGGTCTTAAGAATCTGGGATGAAAGGTCCGGTTTCCCTTGATGGGTATGAATTTAGCGGCTAACCAAACTTTGTCTCCTACTTGATAATCAGGGGCCTTTTTCTGGTGTTGGTCGGCAAATCTCTTTTGTTTTTCTTTGGCATGAATAAGGTGTTCCTTTGCCCTTTTGAAAGCCTGAGTAATGGTTGTGTGTAGAGTCTTTACCGCTGGCATTTCCAAGCTGGCTGGAAGGTCTAGTTCAGAGGTACGTGGATGTCTGCCATGAAGGGTATAGAAGGGTGTTTGTCCCGTGCTTGAATGCAAAGAATTGTTATATGCATATTTGGCTCTCCATAGTAGGTCTTTCCAATTCCTTTGTTCGTGGTGCAGCATTCACTGTAAATATTGCTCGAGTGTCTGATTGGTTCTCTCGGTTTGGCCGTCCGTTTGGGGATGGTGACTGGTAAATAGCCGAATGTCGATCGGCGCCATTGCACAGCATTTTTTCCAGAAGTTTGAAACAAGCTGTCTGCCTCGATCAGAGACCAGAACCGAAGGGATGCCATGTAGCTTAACCACGCCCTCCAGGAACACTTTTGCTAAAGTGGCTGCGTCTGGGAGGCCTTTGAGAGGAATAAAATGGGCCATCTTCGAGAATAAGTCCACAACTACAAGTATGGTGTTGAACCCTTGGCTTGGAGGTAGATCAGTGATGAAGTCAAGGGAAAGAGTGTGCCATGGAACTGGAGGAATGTCCAATGGTTGTAGGAGACCAGATGGTTTTTGTTTCTGCGATTTATTTTGTGCGCAGACACGGCAGGACTGAATATAATGAATGATGTCCTTACGCCAGGTAGGCCACCAAAAAGTCTCTTTCACCTTAGCTAGGGTTTTGGCGATCCCAGGATGCCCTTCGATCAGTGAATCATGATAGTTTGAAATAATATGCTGTTGTAATTCCTTCTTGGGTACATATAGGCGATCCCTAAAAAAGGGTAGGTGGTCCTTGATGGTATATTGTTCTCCTTGAGTTTGCCATGCGAGGTAGGCATCAGGATTCATTGTCCGTTGGATTTCTTTCGTAGTTCTGCTTGTGTTAAGTCCGTCGTGATACCCAAGAGTTTCTCTTCAGGTATAATAGGTACTGGGTCTGGAGTTGTATATACTATTTCATCTATGCCCATGCAAGATAAGGCATCCACCTTTCCGTTTCTGACTCCTGGTCGAAATGTGATTACATAATCATATTCGGCGAAGAAAAGGGCCCATCGTAATTGGCGCGAGAACTGGGCCTTGGCTGTTTTGAGATATTGCAGGTTTCGGTGGTCACCTTATAGTTTTGATTATAGTGTGAGGGTCAAAATAGAACATTTGGACACAAGGACAGTTTTGATTTTGACATCCTGACACAGAGAGATCCCTAGCTTTGGTTTAGGTAGTGAAATTCCTCTTAGAGCAGGGGCAGAGAGGCCTTTTCACAACCCTTTTATTTTCAATAAAAGTCTTTAACCAAAAACATGTCTAGCTTGAGTCCAAGTTTCATTCCTGACTCCTCACACTACTCTCGATAGCTCTTGCATGTGTGTATCAAATATGTAACCCCTCCAATTAAAATATTTACCAGCCATCACTGAAATATTTACCAGCCATCACTGCCAAGCACCCAAGTGAACTACAAGTATAAAACCCAGGCTGCATTGCTTGTCTCACACAGGGCCGATGCAAGGATTTTTGGTTCCCTAGGTGAAACTTAATTTTGCCTCCCCACTACCAACCCCATGTGTCCTGACCATACAATACAATCCCCTCATCCCAAATGTGTCCTCACCACTTGACATGCATATATTTCCCACCATTTTCACAAACTGCAGTTTCTTCATCATGATTTACACCATTTCATAACAAATTCTCTTAAGCACACACTATATAATATCCAGGCTGGAGTATAAATTATGTCTAGATCAGGAAGGAGTAGAAAAAAAAACAAGCAGAGGCACGAAAAATCGATGATAACACTAGAATTCAAAATAATGACACTTTGACATCACTTCTGAGACTCCCCACACACATACAAACATGTGTGTGCCTCTGTGAGGCATTTTTCTGAGCTATTTTGAGCCACTTTATTTACATACAGTAGACATATATTTAAAGGTTGTTGGAAGGAGGCTATTTCTTCTTTCCACAAACCCCACTGGCTTTCTGAGAGCACACCCAATTTGGAAGTGGAACTACCACTGACTATGCTTCCATATCTCTGCATCTGCCCTGCCTTCACTTGCATGCATTAAGCCTCCACTAAAGAGAGTGGCAGAAACCACCACTTGAGTCACTAAAAGAGAGACGGTGTTAATGGCCGTGGCTGTGTGTAGTTCTGCTACCATCATTGCTAGTTCTTTTTGGTGGTAGCCACTTCACTTCCTCTTTCCAAATATCAGAGATTAGAAGAAAAATACCCTTTCCTGTATTGCATTCTCAGGCGAGTGGAGGGAATTCCTTTGGTGACTCAGAGATGGGAAGGAGAACAGGAGTGAGCCACTCACTGCCATCCCCAAGGAAGTGGAAAGCCCCATCTGATGTTTCAGGAAATTAACTTGGTGATCATTTCTGGGCCAGGCTGATGACCGCCAATGGGCTGCCATTAGGGCCCGATATGAAAATGGGGTACTGGCTCTGTCCCCCAGCCAGGCCGTCATGAGATGGCGTGAAGATGTGGTCAAAGCTCTGCTTCCACCAGGTTTTCTAAATAAGGTGTTAGTGCGCTGTGCAGGCGAGAGTTTCATCTAGTTTTACTGGCCCAATGTTGTTTAAAATGTCCAGTTTCCCACAAACTACCAAAAAAAGGACATCCTGGTACTGCTCCCTTAACTTACTAACAGGTACTGTACTGGAACAAATGGTGAAGACATTACTCACACACATATAAGACAACACGTGCAGCAGAAGTTGTAACTTCCCTGACATACAGGAAAGGTACAATATGGGTATCAGAACAAGTTACCCTCACACAAAGAACAGGAACTGCATACGGAGCAGAAGGTGAAGCTTCTATCTCACACACACACCAGAAAGATAGATCATGGTCAGGAACACTGCTAGTTACAAAAACACACTAAGCATGCACAGTATGTGAAGCAGGAGGATACAATTCCCTCACAGGCCCCCATAAGTTACAGTCCAGGAAGCATTGCTGCAAAGGTTCCAAAAGTACATGATTTCCTCACTAATACCATATGCACAGGCTTCCCTCACAAACAGGTACAACATAGACCAGGCTATTGCAAGCTTTACTCAAAATCCATCAGGAACCGCATGGGCAGGGCCAGAGGACGCTTCCACAAACAGGTACAGTATGTAAAGTGTCACTACAAGCTTCTATAACAACCAAGTATACTTGCAACATGGAGAGGGGTAGTGCACCATTACAGCTGTACTGGTCTGCACGACACACACACACACCCGACCATTGCCCATTGCACACACTCTCCACTCCCCAGTCTGCCCAGTATGCCCACTAGCCAATCTCAGGGTGTCCACAGAGTTAGACGGGGACAGCCAGGGAGCACGTTCTAAGAATGCGGCTGAGCAAGTTCTAAGAATGCAGAGAATTGCAGCTTGGCTGGAGCATGTGTGGCCTTTTGGAGATGAAGTCTTCTGCAAGCAAAGTGCCATCCACATTCTTAACTTTCAATAGCACCCCCTTAGGATTATTAGTTGCCCCAGCCCTACTTTTAAGAGACATCAATTTGGATGGTCATAGCTTTTTTCCATCACCAGTTTGCTAGGATGACCTTCCAAATTGTTCAAATCGTTTCATATTTTTCACATTAAGTTTAAAGTTTGATCACCATTTTAACATCAGAAGATCCACATGAAACATTGACTGATTGAGTGCCATGCATTTACCCTGAACACGGACATATTGCCAGCCAGCATACTTGGATTTATAACCTGTAGAGGACAGAAGACAAGGCTTGCCCAGTACTGTTTCGTTTCGTTTCGTTTTTTTAAAGTAAGCACAGACAATTGCAAATTAATTGGGACTCTTTGATAACTTTCCAAGCAAGGCTAGTTAATGCTTGCAGCTGAGAATTCCCCCAGATATAAAGAAATTCAATTTTCAGATATGGTGTATGACCAAAATAAAGTTGAATGAATAAATATGCATTACTTCCGCTTCAGAGCAAAAGTAGCAAAAAATACATTGGGCCTCATTACAAGTACTCCGGTCCGGAATTAACACTGCCGGTAAAACCATACTGGCACCGTTTCCATGTCCGCGCAATCATGACCCGCGGCCCCGGTAATAGCACCACCCTAAACTGCCACCACGGAAATAGGGTTCCCCTTAAGTCCGTCTGCACGGAAACCCCTCCGTTACCGCCAACACTAAACACTGTGAGCATCACAACTAGCGCGGACACGGAAATACCGGGAAAAAAATGGCGTAAATACCGTGATCACGGTGGCGGAACCGCCGCCACCGCGAACATGGCGTTATACACTGCCTGCTGAACTGAATCAGGGCACAGGTGCACCAAATCAGCCCAGCTGGACCTAGCAGGCCACTGGGAGCATACAAAAGGGCCACACCCAGGCCAACACAACACAGAACCATGCAGGCAGCAGGTCTAGTAGCACTGGGACTGGGCCTACTCAACCAACAGGCAGTACTGCACATGGTGGCACTAATGGCGCAGAGGAGGAGGCGTAGGCGGAGGAGGCGCAGGCGGCAACCAGCCAACCCTGCAGCTATGGCAAACCCCATTGCCCAGCCAGCCCGACCCCGCCGCCAGCCACCAATACCACGCATCAGGGCCTCACCCTGGAACCTCACCCCAGGACAGATCCACACCCTATACCGGCTGGACCGTGCAACAATCCTGCACATCACCGCCATGATTGAGGACAACATCAGCAGCCTAATTGACACCCCCACCGCCATCCCCCCTCTTGAAGGTTGTCTCAGTTCTGCATTTCCTTGGCACTGGCACCTATCAACACACGGTTGGTGAGCTGCACGGCATATCACAACCGTGTTTCTCAAAAATCCTGGTACAGGTACTGGATGCCCTGTTGCGACATGTGTCGGAACACATAGCCCTACCCCGCACCCTCCCCAAGGTCATTGCCACCAAGTTGGCCTTCCATGCCATAGCAGGCATGCCAAATTGCATAGGCACAGTTGACTGCACCCACGTCGAGCTGACAGTACCACGTGCAATTGAGGCGGTGTTCCGCAATAGGAAACAGTATCACTCTTTGAATGTCCAGATGGTTTGTGATGCCATGCAACTGATTACACACTGCTGTGCACATTTCCCAGGCTCATCACATGACTCAATGGTACTGCGGAATTCCACGTTGCCACGGTACATGGAACGCTATGCCGGACAAAGCACGTGGCTATTGGGTGAGTACAGCTGACGATGCTACAACCCTGTCGGAGTGGTGTGTGTGTGTCCAGGCCAATGAGCATTGTGAGTGTGCCGCTGTGACCGCACATGCATCACCCCCCTTCCATCTACCAAATACACAGCGGATGGCAAACATCATGAAGGAAGACATGACAGGGCACCACAATGTGCCCGTGCACACGCTGCCACAGCCAATCCCGTCACTGTCCCATTAACCCTGTGCCACTGCAGACACCCACCCTCAATTGAAACACTGCCCCAAAAAGCACGGGAGGCGTGTAAATGAGACGACGTGTATTTACTACTTCCGTACAGTGGAGTCACTCTGCCATGTGTGGACAGCACTGCACCATGACATGCACACAATCACATTTCACCCGCAGGGCACAGTAAACATGCAAGTTAATGTGTAGGCCCATATGCAGTCAGCGACATACCTCGTGATGGCCGAAACATACCTCCAGACACTGCATGGTACATATGCATGAATGAATGATGATACAAGAATGCACAGCAGCAGATGAGGACATGATGCCACAAACACTGACATGTTCCCCCATCTACATCCCATGTAGGTGATGCGGGATATGCACTCACGCCTTGGATGATGACACATGTTCAGAGACCAAGGAACAGGCATAAAGAGGCATACAATAGGGCACATATCCGCACACGTGGAATGATTGAGAGGACATTTGGACTGCTGAAGGCCCGTTTCCGCTGTCTGAGCAGATCTGGCGGATCACTGCTGTACAGCCCAGTGAAGACGGGCAAAATCACGCTCGTATGTGCCATGCTGCACAATATATGCCTGCGCAGGAACATCCCAATGCCACCAGACGCAGATGAGGAAGATGGGGATGGGGATGGAGATGGGGATGGGGATGGGGATGGGGATGGAGATGGGATGGCACCGCCTCCCCCTGGGGGTCCACATGATGGCCAGAGAGCATGGGATGCCCTGACTGGCATTTACTTTTGAGTCACAGCACATTCACAGAAATGCACAAACATGGTGACGACAATGAATTAATAGTTGCACTGCAAAATAAATGATCAATGTCCACACATGTATGTCTTGATTTGAAATGGTGATGTATTGATGTGATAACAACAGGGAAGAAGGTGCATTGGTTAGGGAAGCTGTACACCCGGGGCCACCCACCCCCCAAATGTGCCCACCCCCACCCAGAGCCCATTGTCCAAACCCCCAAAACTACCTACCCCACCACCCAAACGTGCCCACCCCTCTCACACCCTTGTAGTCCACATGTGTCCTGCACTGCCCCACACACATGCCATCACTTCCGCGTGCGCTTCTGTGCCTGTGCAACCTTGCCGGAAGGACCCGTTAGCCTACTCGAGCGCCTCCTTGGACTGGCAGTAGTGGAGCTGGATGGGGTGGTAGTGTTTGATGGCCCAGAATCTGGGATTGAGGGCATCCGTGCCAGATTTGCCTGTTGGCCAACCAACATGGCCTCTACAAGCCTGGAGGTGTGGTCGTTGCCCTCCCGCACATGGCGTGCAAGGGTCACTATGGTGCTCACAAAGCGTCCAATGGACCTCGACAGGTGACGCACTGAGGCGCTGTAGCTCTCCCTCTGCAGCCTGGATTCCTCTAGCTGCCTCTCCACCAGCTGGGTGAGGGTAGCCTGCTGGTCCTCCATCAGCTGCATGCGGGCATTCAGTTCGGCCATGGATGGGGTGGGCGACCTCATTGGACTCCCCAGTGAAGTGGGGCTGAACCCCAGCTCATGGAAGGAGCCCAGGTCTTCCAATGTGGGCATCTCCCCCTGTGGCCCTGTTTCTGAGTGCTCTTGCGGGGCACTGTTATCACTGCAGGCCGCCCCCTTTGCAGTGCTGCTGCCTTCGGTGTTGTGTTGGGTGTCCATGATAGGTTCCCGTGGCACCTGTCTAGACTCAGCCAGTGTGGAGACGGTGGGGATGTCGGTGGTGGTGGTGTGCCGCACATCTGTAGTGGCTGGTAATGTGGCCAGAGGTGCAGAACTGCCGGCAGCATCCTCCTGTGTGGTGGCGGTGGCTAGTGTACTTGCCGATGCAGATTGGCTGGCCTGTTGTGCAGTATCACTGTCACTTGAAACGGCTGTGGGGACACAAAGGGCATGCAATTAGTGTTGTTGTGGTGGCAGATAGGTGCATCACATGCGTCATTAAGATTGTACATTGAATAGTGTTAGTCACATGCATCTGATTGCTGGTGTCTGCATTCAGTGATATTGGTTGCCATATGGATCATGATGGGTCCTTTGGCCCACACATGCACTGCCTGGGGGGGGGGGGGTTGTTAATGGGTCCTTTGGCCCACACATGCACTGCCTGGGGGGGGGTTGTTAATGGGTCCTTTGGCCCACACATGCACTGCCTGGGGGGGGGGGGGTTGTTAATGGGTCCTTTGGCCCACACATGCACTGCCTGGGGGGGGGTTGTTAATGGGTCCTTTGGCCCACACATGCACTGCCTGGGGGGGGGGGGTTGTAAATGGGTCCTTTGGCCCAGTACTCACAACTGCATATTTACATGTGGCAGTCATGTTTGGGCACTTACCGGCATCTGCAGGTGGGCTCACTCCTGCCTCAGCCTGCCCGATCCCATGGATTCCCTCTAGGTGGAGGACGCTGCTGCAACGCTCCTCCCATGCTTGCAGCCTCAGTGGGGAAGGGGGTCCTCCGCCTGTCCCACTGCTGCGTTGGCGGTGCGTGGAAATGAGGTTGCGTACCCTCAGCCTCAGGTCGTCCCAATGCTTGTGGCAGTCCTTCACGCTCCTCACTGCCACGCCCACGGCGGTGCACTTGCGTGCAGCTTCGGCCCACACCTCCTTCCTCCGCTGCTGTGTGGCACGCCGTTGGTCGGCGCTGAACAGCATCTCAGCATTGTCCACAATGTGCTCCACCAAGACGGTTAGCTCCGCCTCGCTGAAGCGCTGTTTGCGCTGCCTCTGAGCAGGAATCCTGGCAGACATGCTGGTGGTCCCTTTTGGCTTCTCAGAGTTAGGATTGTGCTTGTACTGGCTCTGGATGGCAATGGATTGTGCTTTTATATGATGGCCGCCTCTCTGTTTCCTGTTTTGGCGATCATGGTATTTCCGGTTCCGTGTCCGTGGTGGCGGAGGCGGAAACGGGTTTAGCGCCACTTGTGGCTTCGTTATTTCCATTTCCGTGGGGTTTTCCGTGACGGCGGTAACAACGTTTCCGAGTCCGTGTGGTGCGCGCGACCGACAGCGTGTAATCGGACGGTTTTTCCGCAACCTTGCGGACACGGAAACGTTTTTACCGCCGTCACAGATTTTGCACGGTCCCGGACTGGCAGGTTGTAATGAGGCCCATTGGGCCTCATTACGAGTCCGGCGTTAACCGAGGCGGTAAAACCGCCTGGTTAACGCCGGACTCGTATTACCATTCCGCCTCCGTGATTCCCGGAATTACCGGGACATTACAACCCCGGTTTTCCGGGAATCACGGAGGCGGAATGGTGTAAATCCCCATTCCCATTGAGTCCTATGGGACTCAATGGGAATCGGGATCATGGAAACACCGGCAGCATCTTGTAATGCTGCCGGTGTTTCCTCGTCCGCCTGCAGGCGGGCGGTGTTAAACCTGCCAGGTCAGACCTGGCGGGAACATCAACTCCCGCCTGCAGGGGTCGGGATCAGGCGGTCCGGAAACAACGGTGGTGGCGGGTTTACCGCCACCGTTATTTCCAGACCGCCACGGTCGTAATGAGGCCCACTGTCTGGTCAGTATTCTGAGTCGGCCCTTCCAGCATTGCTTAAAAAGTTATATCTAACAAGTTGTTCATGCGAACGTAAACATTTCTGAGTAAATGTGCTGCAAGAACAGGACACTTTGCCCTATTCTGAGACTATGCAGCTAAAGCACATTAACTCATTTTTGCTGAACTTGTATGAGGCCCAACACCCACCGCATCCTCCCCCAGCTCCTACTTGTCTGGTGTGCTTCGCCTGGACCATGCTCTGCCGCCAGACGTTCGAGGAGGGTTCCACCATGCCTCTTGACTTCCTGGTGTAACTGGCCTGATTCTGACCACATTGTTTTATCAACATATATTCCTGCTAAGCCACCATGCCTTTATTTGAGGCAGACTATGGACTGTTCTGCTCAAAAATATGTTTCATCAGGCAATGGCCCTGCTTTCACTGCCAGAGGCGCCTGGAAATGTGAGCACTGTGATTTGCAGCAGGGCACCGTCTAGTTGCGGTAAGACATTATGCAGCTGCTTTAATTCAGATTGGTTTACATCTCTTTTGTAATTCATGAAAGCAGAGGGGAACATCTGTTCTCCAGCGCCCCCTGCTGACCAGCACCATAGGCAGCGGCCTAGTTTCCTTAGTGTTGCACAGGCCCTGGTTTCAAACCATCACCCTACATGCAGACAGTACCTTGACCTCCCAGAGGCCTCTAATTGCACAACACGAGTCTGACTAGATCACACATTCACTGCGCACATTCCTAGGTATCTTTAGCCCCTTCCTCTAGGCTGCTTATGCCCTGCTCTGACGTCTTCATCTCCTACTGCTGCTCTAATGCATGAACAAGGGCACCTACGTGTAATGTACAGCACATGAAAGAAAGGGTGCATACTGAAAGTTCCTAAATGTATGCCATGCATGGCGGAACATACCTTTGTGAAAGCAGCAAACGAAGGTGGAATAACTTAAGTGCTAGTGAGAAATTGTGAGAGAATAATGTTAAGAATGGGAAACATAAACACCAGGGATAGACAAATGACCAGGAGGAACATGTATTAGAGGTAATTATCACGAAATAAAAGATAGGCATATCAAATTATATGACAGGGAATGACAGCTAAGACAACACCAACATGACAGGAGGCCAAGAGAGAGAGAGTGACAGGCGGAGGCGGTTAGGTGAAACTGCTGATGTGTGCGCATATTATGACAAGCACTGCGTGACTGCCGGAGAGCAACGGCACGTCACGTCAAGAACAGTCGCAATCAGCGTCACAGCGCAGGGTGAAGCAGACAGCGGAAACCCAGAAGGAACCCCGACCTACACTTCTCTATTAGTTACTCATTTAATATTTTTCAGCCTTTCATGTGAACTGATATGATTTCGTAGCACTCATGTTTCCTTAAAAAGAAATAAAAGAACTCTATAGAAAATGTTGTTTTTAATAGTTTACACAGCCAATACAATATTGTGTCTGCCTGAATAGGGAAACTAGACAGGTACACTTTGAAAACCACTGTGTGTGTTATTAATAACAACACATTTCTATGTAACTCTTAAGCTCATAATTATCTAGCTTCGAAGCGATATAAGAATAGGTGCTATCAGGGGTGGACTGCTCCGAAGATTTCCTGCTAGGTCTCTGCACCCTGGCCCCCTTTTGTTTGATATTTCCAAATGTTCTATAGGAAAAGGGTTGGGCTTGCTGAAAATGTGTAATGTGGGTCCACTTTGAACATTATATCCAGGGCCCCTTTTGAGTCCCACCCTTGGGTGCTATTTTCCCCCAATATAATGGCCCACGTTTATCGACTTTGGAATGATGAAGGTGAGAGGTAATGGTGAGCAACCTTTCCAAAAGTGTCCTGGGGCCCGTCGATTTATTTTGGAAACTGTTCTGAAATTTTGAGGTGTCCCTCATGTCCTTCACAATGCCCTCGAATCACCTTGAATTGCCATGAAATCCATGAATCTCAACGAATTTCACGAGAATGGAGATGCTATATGGTAAGGTAACAAATTATAAATCAGAAACAAGTTACCAGCACTTTATTATCATTTAAAAAAAAGTAGAAATGACTTGAAATATATATTGGAATTTTTAGAAACATTTAAAATAATTAAAACAGTGAAAATATTTACAATTTATAATTAAAGAGCACACTCAGAAACATCACATACAATGTAATACATTTGAATTGTTTTTAGAAACTTGAAAGCTATTTTTAAGAATAATATATGATAATAATCTGAAAGAAATGTGTGACATTAATTCAGATAAAATGTTAAAATTGCTAATTGTAATCCAGAGCAATAATAAAAATATAAAACGTATTTTCTGAGAAGATTTGAAACTATATATTTATTCGCCGCACTAAAGCTAACCCGTTCCAGAAGAAACCCAAAAATTGAATTGCTAATAACTTTTGACTTGCTTGTGCAAAAAAAGCTATCTGGAGGAGGAAACAGGTTGAAATAGCATCAGGCCAGAGGTGGGAGTGGGAAAGAGGGCGTTATGTGAATTTGGGGGTATTATTGGAAGAGAGTTACAGTTCAGCGATTTTTTTGCATTATCTGGGAAATTTCAGGAGAATCTCGCGAGATTACTGCAGTAATGATGGAAAACACACGTGGAAACGGAAAATGTGTCATGGCATTATTAATGCAGTAATTGTGACATAATTAATAACTTGGGCACAAATGTTGTGATCAGATGTACTAAGCAAGGGAAAAGGGGTTTTGTGACATTGGGCCTCAAAGGAACCTATTTGTGCAAAATGTACAATGGCCGGGACCGAAAGCCATGGCTAGTGGGGCATAAAAAAACCTAGAGGTGGAACATGTACAGTGGCCACGGCCAAAAACCATGGCAACTGGCCACGTCCGAAGGCCTATGGCTAGTGGGTCTGAAAACACTTAAAATTCACTGAAAAATCTTTAGTTAAAGGACAATTAAGGTGATCAAATTTAACGCAACAAAACCCTTGAAATTCAGTGGATGATAATCTTAACTCAGCTTCTTCCCTGTTGCAAAGCCCATGTGCACATACATAACAGATGGGATTCACAATGACATACAAAATTAGTGGCCTGCAAGATAGCTCAGTGGGTTGAATGCTCGCTTCTGCGATCTGTGTGTGATCTGCAGATCGCAGGTTCGAATCCCAGCAAGACCAACTTAGCCTTTCTTCCTTCCGAGGTCGATAATTGAGTGCCAACTCCAGTTGGGTTATTCTGTATGTATATGTGTTCTATATAAAGTACTTAGGTGTAAGCGCTATATAAATAACACATCATTCGATCCTATGGGGTCATCAACAGGGGACGCAAAGTTAAGATGATCACCACTTCCCACATCCACTGAATTTAAATGGTTTTGTTGCATCAAATCTGATCACCTTAACTGTCCCTTAACTGAGGTTTTTTCAGTGAATATATGTATGGGCCAAATTTACTGACTTTCGGCCTCATTACAACCGACACCCTAAAAATACCCATACAACTGATGTCGGCGCAACAAACGTCAGCATAAGTCATGCCAAACACGACAAATATTTTGATATACCAGCTGCCAACATTTTAACTGCACACTCACACACTTTCGCCATACATCCCTGCTGTCACTGCGTAATCCACAAACGGACCTGGATGGTGCACCATACTTAAACCTTCAACTTCATGGTTAAACTTACAACACTCCACACACTTCTCCCCAGGTCTGACTTTGTTTAAAAAATACCTAAAAACGTACACTCTGGGGGCGTCACACTCACCGAGATCTACATTGCCTCTGACATGCCCCAAAAAAAACAAACACACCCATCGGTACACACCCCCAAAAAACTGACACCTCTACCGACACACCCAACAAAAATAGATACACATTGACCGACACACCCACAATTCACTTGACACACCCTCAGAAACGCCTATGCCACATGGCCTGAAGAGCCAGGAATAGGATGGAAAGAACGCTCCTGACATGTGCAACTTACATGATGGACATCCCGACTCGGATATTATGCCACGGAATGGCAGAAGATCTGCCAGATGTCACATGTCACATGTAAACCAGGCCCACTCCAACAACCTCAACATGACAAACATTATGCAAGGCAGACACATCACACACAGGGCATACACATCACACAGCGACCAAGACACATTCCACAACACACAAAGACAAAACCTATGAAATACACACAGCCATCAAAACCTTGGGGCTCCACAGTCAGCAAACAAGATGCACAATAGGACAAAGACGTAGCTCTGGCCACATGATGATCATAATACCTGTGCACACAATCAACTAACGCAGTACACATGGATGACACCAAAACTGAATGACGCACACCTTTTCTGAAAATTAATAAATACCATCACACCAGTGGCCCCAATTACTGCAGAGGTCGTGCTGTCCCATGAGATGGAAGCTGCAAAGGAGCCCAGGCACAAGATGAATTTCGCCGAAGGTGAGACGGACCTGATGGTGGAATTCATCCACAGCCACAGGACCCGCATGTTCTGTATACCAAGACATCGCACCACCTAGAGCCAGCGGCATGCACACTGGCTCCTGCTCACAGAGCAAATCAATGCCCTGGGCATCGAGCAACGCACCTGGAGGGAAATCAAAAAGAAGTGGATGGTTGAGAAACAGAGGGCGAAAAGAAATTAAATACACTGCCCCGTGAACCAAGTTCTCAGAGCAGAACCACCAGATCCCCGGGATGCGACTGATGCCCAGGGAAGAGAAGACCCTGAATTTGATCCCAGAGGAGGTGTTCACTGGCTTACAAGGCACAGCGAACGGTACAGACGTCCTCCCATTTTATTTAATTCTTTCAAATTTGTAACGCGCCTAAACTGACAGGCATCAAAGCCCCCAAAAACACATTTAGACAACAGAAATGATGGGAAAAGTAAAAAGGAATAAGAGGTCCGAGTGGTAGGAGGTCAAAACAAACCAAGGAATCAAGTGAACAAAAGAGGTCTCTTTGTAATAATGAAAGACTCTTTTCCACGTGAAGTACCACATGGCGAGAATTCCAGGCTATAGATGCATGCACTGGAAAAGAGCGGCCCCTACCTCTTGATCTTTTCTATCTAGGACAGGTTAATCTGAAGGTGTTAGAAGACTGAGTTGATCTGATCTCCCGTTGCTGGATAAAGACTCAGCTTGAGATAAGAAGGAGCAGCTCCAAATAGACATTTGTGGACCATGATGTAAAGCTTAAACTGAAATCTGAATGGAATAGATAGACACTGGAGGGCTCTCCTATGGTCCGAAATGGGGTCTCTTGCAGTATATGTAAGGCACGTTTACTAGCCCCACTAAGTAATGTCATCAATGTCCCACATCAGTGATGTCATCAATGACATTTGTGATGTTATCTTTGATGTCTTGAGTGTTAGCCTTAGCAGTGCACGGTGGTGGGTGGCGTGAGTTATGGTTGCTTAGCTCACCATAACTGGTGAATTTCTGGGGTTTTTCGGTTTTACTTGTAACCATAGCCCCCCATTAACAACGTTTTTTCACTAAATTTCATGGGTTTTCATTAGTGCAACTTAACCATGACGTCCCTATAACAAAGATTTTTCTGTGAATTTCATAGGTTTTTATGAATGAAAATGTTTCATGATGTTACATCACTGTATATAAGTTATTAATAATTCCTCTTTTAACATACATCAAAGAACTGTAAACCACCTTTAAGAAACATATTTATTGCCACGCATACTGATGTGTGTCGTTATCAGCAACGCATGCTGGGGATTAAATTATATTTTATTTATATTGCGCTCGTACACAAGTGTTTCAAGTCACGGTTAAATTGCCTAGGGCATGAGGCTCGATCATGACCCCAGCCCCACCAAACCACCCCCGTTATCCACTACACCTGCCCTGAATTCTAGTTTACTGTCCACTATACCCTCATAATGTGACCAATGGGCAGTGCTCATGGCTAGCAGCCATGACCAGTCTCCACAATCCATGAGGCATGGGCATTGGCCATGGCGCATTCCTCAATAGGCAAATCAGAGTAGACATTTGTTCTTGCCGAGGGCGAGGCCCACTGCCTAGGCTGCAAAGTTATATCACTATTTTCTGTACTTACTTTTTGACACTTTTAAAAAAGTAAAACACAGGACAAATATACATGCTTTCAGGTCCTTGCTGATGCTCCTCGCGCAGGTTTGCTGCAATCCCGTCCAACACTTCGGGCTGCAGCCGCAAGCAGAATTTGTTTTCCCATTCAAACCTAGGGCTTTGGCCATGCTGCCCCAGGGCTTTGGCCATGCGGCATGCCCCAATAAGCAAATCAGAGTACACATTTGTCCTTGCTCGGGGCCAGGCCCATTGCCCAGACCCCAAAGTTATATCACTATTGTTTGTACTTAGATTTTGACACTTTAGAAAAAATAAAACACCGGACAGATTTTGCAAAACCATGCTTTGAGGTCCCTGCTGATGCTCCCTGCGTATGTTTGCTGCAGTCCTTTCCAGCACTTTGGGCTGTAACCATGAGCAGAATTTAATTTCCCATTCAAACCTATCCCGATTTCGAAAAAGCCGGTCCCTGGTGGCCATGCCCACTTTAAACCCATTCGGGTCCACCTGGTCATGGGCAATGCTGCATGGGCATCCCACACGTGAGGCAGGGTAACTGCTGTTACCATCGCTAGCTGGGAAAGGGGCAGCCCCAACCCCCCACGCCTGCTCCTCTCCTTCCCCCCAGCTACGGAGACACGCAGTCTCGGCAGCACAAAAGCCACGGAAGGGTAATGTGCGAACAGTCATCGCACCCTTCCTCCAAACAGCAAGGTGCTAAGTGCCATAAGGAAACAACCATCAGGCAGGGCTCAGGTTCAAAGTCTGTCCCCACCAGGGGGTCAGACAGTCAGCTATCCGGCCGGGGGCTGCGACAACAGCGGCCCCCACCACATGATGCACAACAAAGACCCAGGGCCTCCCGGGGTCCTGTAAATGAGAGCCGCATGCTCAGAGTAAACACAATCTGTTTGTGGACCGTGAACGGGGACCCAAGCAAACAGGAGGTTCACTGTTTACTCAGTGTCTTCCAAATCTTCTTGCTTCTTTAGCAATTCTTGAAGTTCGCTGTACATCGCAGTGTCTTTTTCCTTCCCGAACATTGTACTGTTCAAAGCATTTGCAATACAGTTTTAACGAAGGAAGAAGCGGCAACCGAACGGCCAGCGCGGACGCTGTCAACTTCAACATTTTTGGCATAGACCGAAAGCGAGCGGCGAGCGTGTCCAATCCACAGCAAACAAAGACGCGTGCTGCGGAATCAGTCACAAAACCAGTGCGAACGAAGGAGAAGCGCCACTCGAACAGCACGGCGCGGACGGTTTCCGATTCAACACTTTTCAGGTGAGCCACCGCGCTGGGGCTACGAGGGAGGAAAAATAGACATTTATGTCCAGAAGAGATACATTTTATTACAGTGGACCGGAAACCCCCGCGTTTTAAGGCAGAAGGGGCAGGATAACGCAAGCCAATTTTAAACTGGGCAGAGTCACAAACCAGCTTGGGAGCTCGTCTTTGCTTGACAGCAACGCAGAGCTGCGAACACATTTTCAAACTCGGCGGGCCCAAAGACTGCAGATTTAAAATTATTTCTGTAATATTGCAGGGCGATCGCACAGCGAAACCAATTATTTAAATCCAGTAAATCAAGCCTGGGGGCTGCCCAAGTTTCTGAAACCCGGGCAAAGAAGGCACCAGTCAACAGTTACCCACCATGGGCAACAAATAGAACAGGTGCAAAGAACTCGCCGATAACAACAGTTTAACTCCGTGATAAAAACCATTTTTCTTTTTCCTATGACAGGCATAGAAAAACATGGGGCCCAAACGGAAAACACGGGCACCCCCAACACCGGCGTAGAAGCCCAAATCACCACAATTGCTAGCAGCCATTGAAGCCGCAGAGCACTACGGATGGGCATGGGATAGAGAAAACATGTATGGCCTACCCAGGGAAGGAATTACCAGCCCATCCAGCCAGGAGGAGGTTCCTGCACCATTGAAAAAGAGAAAAATATCTGAAGACGCCAGAAAAGGTACTAAAAAATTGTCAAAATTATGCGAGAATATAGCGGAATTACAGCAACTAATGATAGAAATAAGGGGGAAACAGACGCCGCCCGCAAGGGAACCTGGCCTCAAACCCCCCCATCACAATAGAACCTACTATAACGGTTGTCAATCCACCCGTAACACTACCTATAGCAACTCCGCCACAACAAGTACAGCAGTTGCCAATAGCGGCTACAGCTATAAATGCAACAGCCGCCACAAATCCAGCAACTGATCCAACAGGTGCCCTAAAAGCATGGACAACGCCAGGCGCAGACAACACAGGCGCGACAGGGACACCCGGCAGCAATACAACTGACATTATATCAATCTGTAATGCGCAAGTAGAACAAAAAATGAAATCTTTCCAAACAGAGATATTAAATAGATACAAAAGATGCCTCGCATGGAACATTGATACCACAATCAAAGAAGCCATATGGGTCAAAGAGTTTATAGAAATCTTTTCCCTAATAGAAGCATAGCGCAAAGGGAAAGACGCTTTTAGAGATCCCAAAAAAATAGAAGAGAAAGCCATGGCCAGGAATGCCCAGGTCGAACAAAACTGGGACAACTGGTTACAGGCCTTTGCAATACTAGCAACAATATATGAAGAAAAATGCCCCATGGATGGTAGGAAGATCTGGGCATACGTTGATAAAATAAGGGAAGTAAAAGTAACACAGAAGGGGAAGACATGGCTTGCATACGACATGAGATTTAGGAGGAGCATGTCAGAAAGACCAGCCATTGAGTGGGATGAAGTCCAGAACGATTTATACACCCTCAAAGCCGAACTTCCCCAGGAAGAAGATACCATGCATTCTTCTTCCAAAAATAGCAAAAATTAGCAAGTAACAAATCCCATGACAACGATAGATCCAAAAAAGGGGAACAGCCCTTTCGGAGGAACCAGCCTGGGGCGGCTAAAAATAATGCTCACAGACAGAACAAACAGCAGGCTGTCAAATCCAACATCCCATGCAGAAATTCTGGGAAAAACCAGTGTACATGGGGCAAAGAATGCTGGTACAAACACGACTGCACAAACTGCAACGGCGACCATGCAACAAGCCATTGCACCAGACTACCAGCCAAGAAAGAATGATATCCCAATTTTAGAACCAGGACGAACGCCCATCAACCCGGGCAATTTTAGGGACTCTCTAACCAGTTACCCAGACACAGAAACCAGCAGGATAATTTTGCTGGGTTTCACCAAAGGGTTTTTTATCCCATTTAAGGGCACTGGGTCACAAAACATCCCGATGAACCTAAAGTCAGCCAGGGACAACCCCCATATAGTAGAAACCAAAATCAAGAAAGAACTGCAACTGGGCAGGGTAGCAGGTCATTGGGACGCCATGCCTCTAACGGACTATTTAATATCTCCACTAGGCCTGGTCCCCAAAAAAGAACACCTTTCCTACCCAAAAGGCCAGTCTCTAAACGATGGCATCCCACACACAGAATCTGCTGTAACTTACACGCATTTCCAAGAAGCGGTAAGGCTCATACAAGAGTGCGGCAGAAACGCCTTGATGGCTAAACTGGACATCGAATCTGCTTTCAGACTCTTGCCCGTCCACCCAGAGTCACAACAGTGGCTAGGTTTCACTTTTAACAACAAATTCTATGTAGATAGATGCCTTCCCATGGGGTGCGCAGAATCCTGTGCACTATTTGAGCAATTCAGTTCCTTTTTTCATTGGGCTTTCCTAAAGCAGACCCCAGGGACAAAAATAGTGCATTACCTAGACGATTTCATGGTCATAGGGCCACCAAACTCCGAGGAATGCGGCCAGGCTTTAACAAAACTGGAGCACATGGCCGCACAATGGGGAATTCCCCTAGTGGGGGAAAAAACCACTAAACCAGACACAAACATAATCTTTCTGGGCATCGAAATAGACTGGGCAAAGGGGCTCTGCAGAATCCCCGAAACAAAAATATCAGAACTCCTGGCTAAAATACAAAACCTGATAAAGAGAGAAAAGGGGACTGTAAAGGAAATACAATCCTTAGCAGACAGCCTCAATTTCGCATCCAAAATAATACCTCAAGGGAGGATATTTTCCAGAAGCCTAGAGTTCAAAATCAAATCACTCACCAAACCACACTTGCACATCCGGCTTGGCAGAGAGGTGAAACAGGACCTGGAAACATGGGGAAAATTCCTCAGAGATTTCAACGGGTCTTTACTTTGGCGAACGCCTTTAAATACCCGGTCAAACAGGGTCCTATACACTGATGAAGCTGGGAGCAAGGGGTTTGGAGCCATACTAGACTCGAATGGGTGTCAGGACACTGGCCCAATTCATGGCAAACAGCAGGGTGGACAAGAAACATCACCTTACTAGAAATATTCCCCATCTGGCTAACATTATACATCTGGGGGAGGCGACTAGCGAATACGGAACTTTTGATTTGGTGCGACAACATGGCTGTAGTGGGCTTCATAAACAGAAGGTCTATGAAATGCCCTTTAGTACTAAAAGTATTACGAGCCATTACAGCAGTCACACTACAAGTAAACGTTATACTCATAGCGAAGCACATTTCAGGGGCAGATAATAACATTGCTGATGCCTTATCTCGCTTCCAGTGGACAAGATTCCGAGAGCTAGCGCCGCACACCCAAGAACAGATGACGCCAATACCAGCAGAATGCTGGCCAATAATGGGAAGACAAGGATAACAGCATCAACGCCAATGCCAGAGAGCACAGGCCGGGATGCCCAACGAATACCAGGCACCTATAAAACGAGTGCCAACAACACATTGGCATCAACGCCAGCAACAGAGAGTTCAGGCCGGGATGACCAAGACAAAGCAGGCACCTCTAAAAAGGGGGCCAGCTACACACTGGCATCAACGCTAGCGCCAGAGAGCCCAGGCCGGGATGCCAAACAAGAATCAGGCACAACAACGGGTGCCAACAACCTCACAGGCTTCCTAACAGAGATGGCAGAGAGAGCGGTGGCAAACACCACAGCAACACAGTACAGTAAGTGTCTGCAAACAGTATTCAAAGCCACAGGTTTAAACCACGTAGAACTAATAACGATTAAAGATATATAAGTATTTTTTAAAATGGGCCCGGGAACAAGGTTTCAAAAGGGACTGGGCTAAAAGACACCTGGTGGCAATCTCATACTTTACGAAAATTCGGGGCGATTCAGACCCCACTCAGAACACACTCATTTCTTATGCAATGAAGGGATGGGTCAGATTGGAGGGGCCGCAAATGGACACCCGCCGACCCCTTGATTTCACCAAACTGGTACAGATAGCAAGCCATTTGGAAGCCATATGTTGGCACCCTTACGAGATAATGTTATTTAAAACAGCCTTTTTCCTAGCCTACTTCGGGGCTTTCTGGGTAGGTGAACTCATCGCTTCCAGCACCAAGGCCACAAACGGCCTGGGCGTCATGGAAATCAGGGTGAGACAGGAGAGTGTCAATATAGAAATGCAACAGTCGAAAACGGGTGCAAAAAGAACCATCAATATTTGTTGCATCGATGAGGCAACAAACTGCCCGGTGTGCATCACCAACCTCTAATACGCACAATGACCTAAAGTGGGGGGGAGTTTTTTAATCCACAAGGATGCATCGGCCCTAAGCCGCTACCAATTTAAAGGAGTGCTGATGAAAGCAATCAGCAGAGCAGGGTGGGATCCCAAACATTTCGGCACTCATTCCTTCAGGATAGGTGCCACCACCGCTGCATGGCAAGGAGGTTTAGCACCGCAACTACTAAAAAACATAGGGGGATGGAAGTCAGACTGTTATAAAAGATATATCAGACCGCAATCGATATAGCCATCCGCCCTAATAATTTGTCTTGCTTTTCCCTCCCTCCCACCACCACAGAAACAACAGGCGAATTGAGGACCACACTCCGATCAGCATGGATAGTTGGACACTCATTCGTTTTCAGGACAGGCAGATGGGCAGAAGAGACTAAAGATGGGCCACCTTTCAGAAACACCATTACTTCATGGTGGGGATACAGAGGCCTACGTTGGGCGGACGTCCACGAAACATTAGCGCAACTGGTGGCATACAGGGACCCACCAGAATTCCTGATCATACATCTAGGGGGCAACGACCTAGTCAACACAGCTAGACGCACCCTATGCGAAAAAATGTGCTCCTTCCTAGCAGGCATTTCGCACAACTGGAGAGGTACCGAAATATATTTCTCAGCCATCTTACCAAGAAAGAAATGGCTTGGGGGCCGAAACAGACAGCACGACCCTTAATGAAATCTACTTGGTTATACAAGCATGGATGGCACACCATGGTTTGTGCCTCAACGACGAAAAAACCGAGTTGATCATCCTGGGCACGCATGCCAAACTCAAAAATCTTAATCCCGCATTCAAAGCCTTTACCATAGATGGCAATCGCATCCCAGTATCAAATAACACTAAAACTCTTGGTATTTACATTGATGCTACCTTATCCTTCTCCAAGCAAACCAATGCATTAGCTTCATCAGCCGCTTCATCAGCCGCATACACCTGCAAGCTGATCACTGCATGCAGACCATTCATTTCCGTACCTAATTGCATTACTCTCGCTAGAGCACTAGTGCTTTCCAAAAAGACTACTGTAACGCCCTCTACTTGGGCACTAGTCACAAAAACATCAATAAACTACAAGTAGTCCAAAACAATGCCATCAGAGCTGCCCTCAACATTCCCAAAAAGGCACACATATCCGAGACCAGACATAGGCCCTCATTACGACCCTGGCGGAAAGTGACTGACCGGACCGCCACAGCGTAAATAGCGTTTCCGCCATTGCACGAAGGAGCAAAGTGCGGCCAATTCCGACCCATCGGGCACGAGCACCACGGCATGGCGGAAGTGCAAAGTCCGCGATGGCGGAAATGACCCCAAAACGGCCCACACCGCCGCCGTACGGCGCCCTAGGTGCAATACCGCCACCCATCACAGCGGACACCGCAGTGTGCGCCTACCGGAAAGTACGGTGACCGGAAATATACGGAAACGGAAGTTAAAACATGGGCCCGGAACGGGAAACATCCCGCCGTACACCTATAAAACCACTAAAACCACACAACCACTAAAAACACTACCCTGAGACACACCCCAACCCGACATCCACCCTAGCGAAACCAAGAAAAATGGGAAAAGTAGCGAAGAAAGCGTGCGACCGCAAGCGGCAGGTCCACTTCTCCCGTGAGGAACTCACCGTGCTAACAGAGACCCTCCAGGAGAATGCTGCCGTCGTCTTCTCCACGCAAATGACCAGGACGGCACTTGCAAACAAGAAGGCCATATGGGCTCTGGTGGCACAGCGGGTAAGTGAGGTGGGGACCGCACCCCGCAACCCACAGCAATGCCGAAAGCGATGGGACGACCTGCGGATACGCGTCCGCAGCATACTCTCTGCCAACCGCAACATTGCCACAGCCACCGGGGGAGGTCCTGAATCACCCATCAAGTTGACCCCCTGGGAAGAAATCTGTGCCTCCACCATCGGAATGGAGAGCATAGAGGGAGTCGGAGGGATGGAGAAAGGAGTGCAGACATCCGAAGATTCAGGTAGGTGGGCCAAATAAAACAATGCCAAACCCACAAAGTCCATCCATGTGAAGTACCATGTGTCCACATAGTGCAACAGAAACACATGTCCAGGAGAACGTCCACACACATCGGCCTGATAGCGCACGTTAAAACCCACAATAAATACATAAATAATTAAAAAACCCTAAAACACGCACTACACGTGCAGCAGGCACACCCTAACTGCAGGCTGCCAAACAACTGCACCCTCACCCCACACACAAATGAAAGCACCTCCAAGGCCCCGACCCAAATCACCCTCAGGTACCACCCCAATGCATGTGATACAATGCCATTCCAATACCCACAGACCCATTAATAACCCTCGCCCTCCTTTACTCCACCACAGGGTCCGATCCAAACGACGAGCATCAGGACACCCCTACCAGCACACCTGCAAAGAGGGCCAAGACCAACGGCCAAAGACCCTCCACCTCAGCTGCACGCATCAAGACACGGCAGCAGCACAAATCAGGTGGCAGCACAGAGGAGGGAACATCAACAGGCACCCCAGCAGCCAGCATGCCCACAACACCACCACCACAGGTCCCCCCAACGGATGCCACAGAAGGCACTGCCTCTGGTGGCAGCAGCACCATAGGTGACACCCCATTGATGGCAGCATGCTCCGACACAGAAGACGGGGATGTCGAAGTCAGATCCATCCATGACCTGTCCCAATCCCCCTGTCTGTCCCATCCCGTACAACATGAGGATACCACGCAGGGGCACCCACAAGACGACGACTGGCCATCCCCCACAAGCCCTGTGGCAAGGCAACATGAGGACAACAGCCCCTCTGTGACACCCCCGCAAATGGCCATGGCCCAGCAGAGGCAACAGTCCCTCGACCAGTTAATCGTGCAACAGCAGCAACTGGCCACGCTCCTCAAGGACCATGCCGATGAATGTGGGGGCACTAAGGCAGACATAGAAACATCATCTGAGACACTTAGGGCAGAAATGGAGAGAGGTACAGAGACACTAAGGGCACAAATGGAGAGTAGCACCGAGAGCCTGAGAGTCCAAATGGAGAGAAGCACCGAGAGCCTGAGGGGGGAACTGCATGCGACGTCCAAAGACGTATGTGCCGAACTTGCCGCAGTGCGCCGTGTGCTCACTGAGCTCTCGCAAACCCTTAGGGACATGCATGGACGTGAGCAGGCAGAGACATCATCCGTTGCAAGTTCCGTCCAGGGCAGCCCCCAACGTAGATCTGGGAGGAACCTGCGCTCCACAGGCAGGGGTGCCCCTGATACCCGCAGAGGGGGCTTGCAATAGCGACAGCCCACTGACAATGAGCATCTTTGGACACTGGTGTTCGGGGGGGAGGTAGGAGGGTGGAGGGGGTGTGTTGGGCTCACTTGGGTGGCGGGTCGATAGGGTGTACTACATGATATCACATATGCCATAAACAGTGCACGATCAACCAATGAGATGTGTGGACATTGATCTTTGTGTACTAGGCCATCATAGGCGTACAGTCCATATTGTGCATGTCCCAGACACACACAGTGCCACGAGTCCCGTGTCCATGTATCAGCCACCAGGCGTGAGTGCTAGAAGCATACATCAATGATATGCTGACGAATGTCACGGCCCTCCGGTGCCTCGCAGACTCCTTGAGGTGCTGCCACATCCCCACCCTCATCATGACCATCATCAGGTGCTTGCAGTTCTGCGTCAGGGGGCATGGGCACATTTCTACGTACGCACATGTTGTGGAGCATGACACATGCCATCACCATCTTTGCAACCTTCTCATGGCGGTACAGGAATGCCCCGCCAGACCTGCTGAGGCAGCGGAAACGACCCTTTAGTAGGCTGAATGCCTGTTCAATGACTACACGGGTACGTGAGTGGGCATGGTTGTAGTCCTCCTCATGCTGGTCCCGCGGGTTCCGGACTGGTGTGAGGAGCCATCTCTTCAGTGGATATCCAGCATCACCTGTATGTGGACGATAAACGTATGATGTGGAATGCCATTGCTACGTACGCACACCCCCCCCCTTCCTGCCAGGTCATTGCCGAATCACATACCCCACATTATCATGCATGTAATGAGACTCACCGAGTAGCCAGGATCTGTTCCCTGCGTGTCGCTCCATGTAGCGTGGTATTGTAGAGTTCCTCAAGACCATAGAATCATGGGTTGATCCAGGGAATCGGGCACAACAATGTGTAATGATCCTGTTGGAGTCACACACCATTTGTACATTCAGAGAATGAAATTGTTTTCGGTTGCGGTACTGGGCCTCCATGGCATGTGGGACGACCAATTCCACATGGGTGCAGTCGATGGCACCAATGCAACCCGGTATGCCGCCAAGTGCATGGAATCCCACTTTTGTGTTGGTAATTTCCTGCTCCGAGCGTGGTAGGGAGATGTAGTTGTCTGCGTGCTGCAGGAGGGCATCGAGCACTTGCAATAGTGTCCGTGAGAACAGTGGCTGAGAAATCCCATGCAACTGTCCGACTGTGTGCTGGTAGGTGCCTGTGGCCAGGAAGTGTAATACAGACACCACCTTCAGTAGGGGTGGGATGGCGGTTGGGCTATCTATCATGCTGACAAGGTCAGCCTGTGTCATGTGCACAATGGCGGCTATGGTGTCCCGGTCCAGACGGTAGAGGGTGTGGATCTGCTCATCAGTGAGGTTGAACGGATGTGCTCGGAGGCGTGGGATTGCGGGCTGCCTGCGTGGTGGTAGTGGCTGTGCTGGCGGCCCTTGCTGGCCCTGCCTTGCCCTCCTCCTCCTCCTGCGTCTCCTCCGTGCGGCCGGTTGTAGTTGGTGTTCGTCTTCTTCTTGGAGTTGGAGTACTTGCAGTGCTATCATGTCCCCCAGGGCCAACATCGCGAGTCCTGCCGGTAGCATTTCGGTGTGGTTGTGGGAGGAGACTGGCTGTGCAATTTATGTGTTATCAGGCTGTATGGCCTCCACCTGTGGAGATTCATTCCACCTGTGCAAACTGCTCTCCCCTTTGGCCGAGCACGTCCCGCGCACAACGCTGCAATTCGGGGAATGGCATCTTGCTATTGCAATCATGTATTTGTACCCGATGGCTGTGTAACATTGGTTGATATGTTCATTCTGCTGTGGTCCCATTGTTTCACATACTATCTGTGCAGTCGCGAACAGACTTGTGAAGGGTCAGTGGAACGTAGTACTCGAGTAACGGTGGGCCCTCATGCATCACTGTACCGAGTTGCAACGACGGGCGGGGCGTCCCATTTGTGGGTGAAGGCAGTTGCCATTTTCACACACAGCCGCACTCGATGGATTAATTAGTGATTTCAAACGGCCACAGATGCCTCTTCGACGTGATGTTGCAAATGAGGAATTCGAAGGGCGGCGCTTTCGGTTTTCAGCTGGCGGCGAGGAAATGCCCACAGGTCTGACTGCTAATATAACGTACTATTGTTCAATGTCCTTGGGACAGGGGCCATGGCGAGGATGCAATGATTGATATGAATAGTATGGGATGCGCAATAGCGACGTGGGCGATGAGGCCGGACGTTCCCAAATACATGTTACTTCACTACACTGGAATTACGGGCTGGGGCACTGTGGATTTTGCAGGCTGCATAACGCACAGACTCAATGGATATTTCTAATGTTATGTGAGTAAATATTCAGGCGTTTTAATCCCGGGATGAGGGAATGATGAATGGATGCATGGGCAGGTGATTTGATACAGAGTTTGCCATGTACAGGGCTTCTTGGGATCTATCCGCCTCCCCTACGCTATGTGATGCAGGGCTGCCATAGTGGGACCATCGTCTATCTGGCCTTGTTGAGCCCTCCCTGTCTCGACGCGCCCTCAGACACTTGTGTCCATGCACGTTACCAATCCCATCTGATGGATTCTGTTTTGACAGACGCATGCACAGGTACACTCGTTTGTGATGGTGTTTACACCTCGATATAGATGGTTATGAGTCGCAAGTGGTTTTTGGGTGGTGATGGACCTTTGGAGTGGGCTAGCATGCATATGGCTGTGGATTTAGTGTGATCATTGAAGTGAGTTGTTGGAATGTAGTTCTGATGGCCATTCTGTTCTTTTTCTTTTCTTTTGGTTGACAGGTATCTCCTCCCCTTTTGCCACTGCCATCTGTATGCCACTCCTGCAGATGGGTTTTACTCCCGACACCTGCTGCTTCGTGTTAATCAGTGGAGCAGCATTACGATCTTATGGGACGATCGCCAATGGGCCACATGCCCTTACGCAGTACTGGTGGCTCGGAGCAACATTTCGGCCTTTCAGCTGGACTAGTGCCTCCCCATTGGGCCGGCCCTGCGGTTCTGTGCGCTTCCATGTTGCCTTTTCGTACGTGAATGTGGCTCTGTGTACCAGGATGGAACAGGGCGTCACACAAGTAGTGGCTGGTCATTTCTTGCGGATGCAGCCCACAATGGTGAAATGTGTTTTGGAGTTCATGGCCTGATGGCTGTATGGGCTTGGTGATTTTGTTGTGCATTAAATTTCTATTCTGATTTGGCCCGTGTAGCATTCTTCTTTGCAAGTGATGTGGCATATGCCTATTTGTGGAGCGATGTATTGTGAGGAGATCTGCATTGGGTTCCAGCTTCGGAGTTTAGTTGCGTGGTACTGTACTGGCCGCGTTTGCCTACGAAGCCCGTGAGGTCAGGGATGGGGGCTGCCAATATGACTGTTTGAATGTTGTCATGCTCAGGGGCGGGGGATTGGGTTTTGTGTGACAGATGCCGGTCAGCCAGGTGGACTGGTGTAATGATGTGATTTTCGGAATATTGCTGGTCACAGGTGCCTGTGTTTGCGTGCGTTTCTTGGTGGGGGACTGTGGTCATGTCCATTGGGATGGCTTCTGTATTCGTGCCATCTGTGCCCTGCAGCTCCCATTGGCCCCTGTTGTGTTTTTTTGTTCGTTGGCATGCATGGGTGACTTGTACATTTCACTGGTTGCATTGTGGCTTCATTGCACCTACGGGGAGTTGTACTTTGTGGGCAGGGAGCGGTGTACAGGCACTCAGTGGGGCCGTTTACGGTTGATTCGCGATGCCGTACTTCTCACCATGGCGGAATGGTACATTCCGCCATGCTTGATGGCGTTAGGTACATGTCCGCTAGGGTCGGAATTGGCGTACCCTTGTGCCATGGGGGTGTTTACGGTTTGGCATGGCGCGCGCGCGCGTGCTTGGTGCAGTTGGCGTTGGCGTTCACTACGGTGTCGCTAGTGGCTTCGTACTTTGCGGTGACGGGTCATAGTCGCACCGAGCGCTATTCGATGGCAGTATTGCATTTCCGCCATCGTTTTCCGAATTCCGCCAGGGTCGTAATGAGGGCCATAGTCTACGCTGGCTCCCTGTCAAGCATAGAATATCACTCAAAACGCTGGCCCTTACACACAAAGCCAGAGCTAACCTTGCTCCAGCATACCTTACCTCCTCTAGACCACTCAGAGTAGCACAAACTAACACCATGACCATTCCGAGATTCAAACTTCACAATTCGGGTGGAGCTAGCTTCCCTGTACAAGCTTCCAAACTATGGAACACCATCCCTGCGCCTCTACGAGCAGAACCCTCATTTAACCGGTTCAAACATAACACAAAGTGTTGGCTCCATAACTTGGACTACATGTCAGACTAACCTCTTGACCCCAGCATGGCGGACTGCTGCCAGCTCACTTTGTAATTCATTGTATCTTTGTATGCACCTTCTATATTATGTTTGTTCCTAACTGTAACTGCATTGGAACTTTTTGCTGACTGCATTGCTTGTACCTTCCTGTAACTGTAACGCAACTCTTTAACGAACTTACGCGCCCTTATGCCTCCGGGCCTGGTTGCGCTTTATAAATAAATAAATACAAATACAAATACAAAATACAAACTGCTACAAATCTATAGACATATCCAGAAGAAAACTGAACAGGACTATAGAGAGATTCTGTATGACTAGAGGACTGGGTTTCATAAAACACCCAGCCATTACACTAGGCAACCCAGACCTTTTTCTCGACTACGGCACCCATCTGTCTAGCCAGGGCATGGAGCATTTCTTTCGGGAAATCAATACAACTCTTGCTCTCAGGGGCTGTCTCTAGGGCATACTCTTGGGGGAACACGGCCAGCCGGGAACATGCCCGTGTGTGGCAGCACGGGTTCGAGGGGGTAACCTCAGAACCCGGTGCCCAAAAGTATGATACCATCATGATATGTGATATTGTTATTATCATAACCCATATCTGTTCAATAAAATCCTACAGCCTTTTTATTGCCAACACTTGAAACAAGTTGTGAGCCTATCATTATGGGTGAGGGTTTGGGGTTCGGCCATTACTAATGCATGCATATGGGTTCAGCAGTTATGGGCAATGCTGCATGGGCATCCCACAAGCGAGGCAGGCTAACTGCTGTTACCATCGGCAGCTGGGAGAGTGCAGCCCCAAAACCCGCGCCTGCTCCTCTCCTTCCCCCCAGCTACGGAGACACGCAGTCTCGGCAGCACAAAAGCCACATAAGGGTAAGGTGCGAACAGTCATCGCACCCTTCTTCTAAACAACAAGGTGCTAAGCGCCATTAGGAAACAACCATCAGGCAGGGCCCAGGTGCAAAGTCTGCCCCCACCAGGGGGTCAGACAGTCGGCTATCCGGCCGGGGGCTGCGACAACAGTGGCCCCCACCACATGATGCACAACAAAGACCCAGGGCCTCCCGGGGTCCTATAAATGAGAGCAGCATGCTCAGAGTAAACCCAATCTGTTTGTGTACCCTGAACGGGGACCCAAGCAAACAGGAGGTTCACTGTTTACTTAGTGTCTTCCAAATCTTCTTGCTTCTTTACCACAGAACCCACCCACCCTACAAAGGGGAGAAGAAGAAAAATAAGTACAAGGCACTGTAAGGTGCCCACAACAAGTCGTGGGACACAAGAAGGCGGCACAGGTTCGAGGGGGTAACCTCAGGACCCGGTGCCCAAAAGTATGATACCATCATGATATGTGATATTGTTATTGTCATAACCCATATCTGTACAATAAAATCCTACGGCCTTTTTATTGCCAACACTTGAAACAAGTTGTGAGCCTATCATTATGGGTGAGGGTTTGGGGTTCGGCCATTACTAATGCTTGCATATGGGTTCAGCAGTTATGACCAGTAACCAGATTGCCCATGACCCGGACAATCTGGCCACTGGCCATGGCCACAGGCTATACCTCAGTTTGCCAAATGGCACCAAATTTATAAGCCTTTCAAATATTGTGCGACACCCCCTTTCATTTTGCCCCCTCTTGGTGAAACAGCACCAGACTTGATATAACCATTTAGGGTCAGGTCTAAAATGATATTGCATAATTACATGCAGTTTCATTGAGTGGCATCAAAGTAATAAGCCATTGAAAAATAGCTTTTCTGTGACCCTGTAATGCAGATAAATGCATGGAGGTCTCTGAACTTTGTAGAAGAAAACACACCCAATTTTTGGCTTTTTATAGCTTTTTATCCTGTCCTCATCACCCCTCACCTACGCAGAGATAGTTTTGCTTGTTTGACAAGTGCAATGTTGTGTTTTTTAATATGGCGGAGCCAGCAGAGCCTTGTGGATTTGGAGAGTTGAGCGTTTTGTTTCGACTGCATTTTCTCATTGCCAGCACAAGAGGAGAAAGTCTGTTGTCTCACCATACAAAAGGAGATGGGGCTTATTGATCAAAGACCCTGACAATCCGCAGAGAGGCGCAGAGTCAGCAGAGTCTTGTGGAGATAAGCTAAATTTAACGAGTGACACAGTCCTTGTTACTACTGTATCCAACAATTGGCAAGAAGAAAGGATTTCAAAACATCCCGTGGAGTAAGAGTTGTGGTCCTTGGTGAAGCTTCAAGGAGTGGTTACAATGGTGTCTTCAACGGGTCCGTGAACCCAACACCGTACAAAGAAGATAACGCCCGCCGAAACTGAATCCTTGACCCTTCTAAAACCACCACTCTCACCTTGCAGATTGACTAGATCAGCAGCGAAATTGAAAAAGGAACAACATTCTTCACTGCAGGTGAGTGAACAGGGGCGATGCACTATTTCAGGTCGGGAAACCAGGGGGGATGAAAAGACACAAGGGGAGGTGGGGCTGGATGAAACTTCTCACCCCAGCGGAGGCAGTGACACAAAAACCACTACGTTTATAGCCGAAATACATCAACCACCAGCAATGGTGTAGTCTGACTTGCGGGGTTCACCTAATGACAGACAGCTACAAAATGAAATACCGCTTGAATCCGCAGTTACAAAATCCCTGCATGCAGAGTGTGATTTTTACAAATGCAGCGTTGATCAAAATAATGGGGTCCCCACTTTAAAAAACCCCACATACAAACAAGCAAACAGGATTTGCTGCAAAGTGCGGGCATGGAAAAAATATTGCGACCTCCCCTACTAACGAGAAAAGTCAAGTAAAAAATACAGGGTCTCCGGACGAACAGCAGGAATCTGATGAAGCTTCAGCTATCACTACAAATATGAATGAAAGTAATTGTGAGTATACACTAAGATGGACTAATGATGAACATGTGATGGAGAATAAGGAACTGAAAGAACTGCCGACAGAACGTTTTATGACACCACTGATGGCACAAAGGATAAGGGCAGCAAAGGTGAAACTATTATGGCAACAAAAGTTTGGCCACCAGAATAATACACTAGGCAAAGCAGTGATAACCCCAGTGGTAGAGAATCGGCGAATGGCACGCATATCATTGGACATAACCGAAATTTAATCGCTCATGACAAACCACGAAAAAAGAAATGCAGTATTTGGTAACCCATTTCCAACAAATTTAAAATTGGTGGAAGCAGATATTACATAGACACCAATTCATGGCGCATTAAAACTATCAACGGGATCGACAATTGTGGCACTGAAGGAAGGCAAACCTAACATACAGTCTGGCACGCAATGTAACAGCATCACTAAAAACGAAACAAATAGCCCGAGCACGCTGACTTTACAGGTGAGAGCTGGAAAGGATTTGACTGATACGATATCTAACCAATGCGATCCACAGAGACAAGAACAACATCCAGCAATTCCTACGATGCTAGACTTATAAAACGCACTGATGTCAGCATCAACATTTGCATTAACGCCATTTCTCAAGTTATATGAATCTATCAGTGACATAATGAAGGACCAGGCAACGTTATTGGTGCTCATTCACACAAAGCAAATATTCATGGAGACGTTTATAAATAAAATTTAACTTAGATTGGACAGCGAGGCTGAGGCCACGGTGCAATGGCAGGCCCGCCTTTTCGATGTAGCAAGAAATGATCGAACGGATAAACCCTACATGACAACAGCCTTGCTAGACATGATGTACAACATGCAACGGGAAAAGACCAGATTAAAAGAACACATTAACTAGTGATTGGTAACAAACCCAAAAGTCGAAGGGTCGAACCTTAACCAAAATGGGGACAATATACCCAGAGTCCAGATCAAGGGATGGCAAGTGGGGGGAGTGGTTAACTTAATGAAGGATGGCCAAACTAATAATGAAGATTTAAAGCAAAAAATACCATCTACCCCTGATGTACAAATATTATCTATAGATGGAATGGATATAGTATCTACTAGCCTAGTTTTGGCGCCGAAACCTACAGAAAATGCAACGTTGGCTGAGAACCAGGATCAGCAAACTGCACAGAGTACCAAAGGATTTACGACAATCGGCTAAAGAAAGGCAGCACAATTGCAGAATAACCCACAGCAAACCAACCAACTAATAACAACCTGTTCAGAGACTTTTCCGATATTTGATCTTATGAAAAAGGATACCAAGTATCGAATAGTGTCGAAGTAATAGTGTCGAAGAAGGGAAAAAAACAGGAACAAAAGGGGAAAAAAACATAAAGAAAGGGAAACCGACAAAGAGGGGCTCTGGGAAATTAGACGATACTAATGATGTCAACTGAACAGCAACAAAAAAAGCTTGGCAAGTAAAAGAAGTAATCCCAAGGCCTGAAGCTGGCATACCACAAAAAGAGTCGCCAATTGGACGGACGAAGGAAGAATTCGAACAACATGAAATTATGATGAACCTCTCGACATATACATCAGAGGAAGAACACACTAAAACATATCAAGAAACAGAAGAAAGTATTAATTTCTATGAAGAGGCATCACTGTATATTGTGGATGAATATGAGGAACGACATACTACTCACAATGAGGGAGTCAACCTCTCCTGCAAAGACATCTCGAATATAGAACTAGATACGTCAGTTGAAGAAATTAGACCACCGAAAGAGACACTGCGTCAACACGTCAATCTAACCTCTCTAGGAGAAAGAAGGCACCAAACTATAACGCAAAGACGTCGTACAACCATAAAAAGGCATGAGGCTGGAGAGGTAGCCAAACAAGATAAGAAAAAGCATCTTACTTTACTGATCTTTATAGATCCACGACACATTAAATATTTTGAGGATTGAGAGACTAGAGGATGTAGAAGATGGTCTAATTATGAATAGAACTAACATCCTATGACTACTGCACGTGCTGCTCCAACTACATGCTATTAAATCAGAGGACATTAAATTGGTTGAATTCACACAAGAACCAATAACTGACAGAGTGGAGATCCATTTTAAGTCACGACGAATCTTAGAGAGAGTAATGAATAACACCATCCGGCTTCGTGCCCTAGGATTTGAATGTTCATCAAACATACATACGATAAGAAGAATATCGCCAATGGTGGAAAGCACTCAATCCAACCACAGAAATGGTAAATTAGAGAAAAGAAGGCAAACTCAAAACTCTACAACATTAGAGACAAATACTTCTGATATTCGACAGCTGAGAGGAAGAACCAATGGAGGTGGACTCACAAGAACACGGGGCGCTGAGAAGAAGACGAAACAAAAAATAAGAAAAACATCGGACAATAGTCAAATAAACAACAGAATCCATAGAAACATTCGGCTATAACAACTACAAGTGTCTGGCAGTACGATCCTTAATATTTGTTCATAGAACACAAGAGGATCAGCCCATCTGTTCGAAAATGAAAATCAAACTTTATTAAATTTTGACATATTATGTTTTCAAAAGACGCGGGTAAATAAACAACCACGATGTGATGGGTACCTAACATTAATGAATCCGGCAATTATGAAATCTAAAGGCCATCCTTCTGCGGGCTTGTTAAAGCAGAAGCAAACATGGATATCATGGAGACATATAATCCCAATAATTGTATTCAAGTTACCATTCTAGAAACCAAAGACAAAAAGGAGCAAAGGGGAAATTTGGAAATGAAAACAGATAAGGGAAAGAGACTTGGGATCTTGAACTTATAATGGAACACAGCGGCCATAAATGATACCTTGTTTGTCGATACAGTGTTATCAAACATTGATGATATACAGACCAGATATAACCATATGGATGTCATTTTATGTGGCAATTTGAATAAACATCTGTTTTACGCCAATTGAATCAAAATCCGTCATGAAAAACTTGTAACTTAAGCTCAAATATGGATGAAAGAGAAAGGAGAGACATGGTACTAATCAATGGAATGATGAGAGATGACATACCAGCTATGCCGACATGGTCAAGAGGCCGATCTGTTGCATATTTAGACTATATTTTTACATCAGCTGCACTCTTAGAGAAAATTACAAAGATAAAAATTCTTCCATCTATAAAGAGTGACCATCATAAAATAACTATGGCATGGAAGACCGACCAAGAACGAGCAACAAAGCAGCCATTACCAAGACTTAATCTAAAGAATGGACCTAACAGATTACGCATTACAGATCCACAAATTGAAGGCCTAAAAGAAACATTCTGTGCTACATGGAAAATGGACACAGAGAAACTTGATTACGAATGGTTGCTTATCCCCTTTAGAATCAGGAAAGGGTATAAAAGAGTTAAAAGACCTAGACATGCCCATGCCTACAATAAACAAATTGTCATGAGGAAAAAACTGCTACGAACAACCCGAAAAACGACTTGAAATTTGAATGAACGTATTAAATATTCCAAAGCATACAAACAACAATACAGGAATTGGCTTAAAAACACACAGGCAGAGGGGGCGTGGCCAAGAGCGTCGACAATGGGGACGCTCTTCTGGTGGCCTCTGTGTGGGACCCGATGCAGCCCCACATTTAAACATATTTCGGCAGTCCTTTTCGGCAACAGGCAGCGTGGCCCGGGGTGGTAACAACTCGCGCCCCTCCTGTCAAACTCTCGGGGCTGAGCGGACCCGAGACCTCCAGTTCGGGTGCAGCAAGCCCGCCATCACGCCTTGCCAAGATGACGGTCGGGGCTTAGCCTCGAGACACGCAGCGCACTCCTGGAGCCTCTTCCTGCTGCCACTGAGCTCCCCGACAGCGGTGCCTCTGCACCATCCGGAGCCTCCACAACGCCGGCAACTTTTGAGGCATTGGCTCGCCTCTGCCCACGGTCATGGTGAGAGGGTGCCGCGGGGCGGGGGGTGTGTTGTCCGCAACTGCGGCCCGTGATCCTTTGGGCTGAGCAGGTTCTGGGGCTCCCTTGGGCTTCCCTGCCTGCCGTTGGGGACGTGGATGTGTTTGGGGGGCCCTGCTCCTGTCATTGAATAGCCTGGAGGAGTGAGAGCAGGCCTTGTCCCCCCATCCTGAAATTCTCTACAACCACTGCCGCGCCTGCGAGCGTGGGGAGGTCCAGCAGAGGGGCCCCCAGGCATTCCAGCTCCCCGGGGGCCTGTGGGACTGCCCTAATCCATCGGGGCCGACCCCTCCACAGGATCACCAAGGCTCTCCCAGGATCCAGGGGTGCTCCTGCCCACACAGCGTCCCTACTCTGCCTTTATTGAGCCTCCTACCTTGCCTCCAGACGCGACGGGGAGCCAGCTGGACCCGCACCTCCTTCCTCATCGAACCTCCTCGCAACCCTTCACAGGGTGCAGCACCTCTCCATTCCTGGGGCGCCCCAGCCAACTCAAACCCTTCTTGGCACCACCAGCCCGGGTGCACCAGGTGATCACCTAGGGACCCTGCCAGGCGCCGGAAGGGCAACGGTACCAGCGGCCTCTCCTCCCTCCTCCCCCGCTCTCTGGCGCCTTCCAGCCTGCTCCACACAGATCCTTGCACTACCCTTGCCGGTCCCCACGAGGCGGGACAACCCCTCACCGGGGATTGTTGCAAAAAGGTCCTCACTGTCTCCAGACGTGGCCCCCCCAACCCCTCAGCACCTTCACCACGATGTCCAGACAAGCCAAATCGGCCAAAAACTCAGACATCGCTGTCATGCTACTCTCAGCAGACAAGGGAAAGAAAATGGATCCTCACGCCTCCAAAATCCAGGGATGATAGAGGTGCCCTAGCTACCAAAGAAGACATACAATCATTCATGGCGGATATCAAAATCGAATTTAGATCCTGCATGACGGCACTCACAACAAAGTTAGAGCACAACGATCAAAGGCTTGCAGAGGCGGAACAGGGGATTGGGGAGGCGGAGGATAGCTCCCAAGACCATTCCCCTACTCAAGGGGAGGTCCAGCACTCCATCCAGGCACTTCAAGACAGGTGTGCGATCCTCAAATATAGGCAAGGGGACCTAAAAAAACAGGGCTCACCGCAACAATCTTAGGATCCGAGGCATTCCATCCACAGTGCCAGACAAAGACTTGGCGGGATACGTCAGGGAGTTCTTTCAGTCCTTCATGCCACAGCTGGATAAACAACAACTCCTCCTGGACCGCACCTACAGGCTTTGCCCCAGACAGTGAGTGGACCCGGACGCCCCCCCGATGTCATAACTCATGTCCACTTCTACACCTCAAAAGAAGCTATCTCCACAATTGGCTGGACCCGAGATGAGCTCACGTTCCAGGGCTCCCCGCTCCAAATTTATCAGGACCTCTTCCCTCTCACCTTACAAAGGAGGAGAGCTCTTCGGCCACTGACTCTCTTCTTGCGGGACAAACAGATCCGCTATAGATGGCTCTTCCCAACGGCGCTACAATTTACATATAATGGCACGTCCCAGAGAATTAGCCTCCTAGAAGATGCAGAAAAGATCTTACATCCCAGCTCCCCTGAAGCCTTAGGGTCCCCGACACCCGGGAGCGTGGATGGAGAAACAGCTACTGCTTCACCGAAGCCAAGACGGGCCTCATGGTCTAAAGTTCATAAGAATAGGAGGGGAAGATGACCTGCAGTGACATACCCAGGAAACCCACACCACGGTAACTGAAACTTTTGAGACGCTGACACATAGATCAACCATGGCTGCATCGGGCTCCCCACGGCCCATGCCCACTTCCAGAGTTCACACCATCAAAATGTCCTTGGAAGGCAATATAACCACACTGGCCACGTTGGCGTGGGGTGGACACACGGCCCAGTTGGCCAAGAGGTTTGCCAACCCCAAAACGTTTGCTCCTTGGACAGTTACAGTTCTGGCTGCCCGTTGGTGGCCAAAGTTCAACTCCCAATTGCAAGGTGGCATCCAGCTGCTTACCCCCTGAAATAATGATTGACCAATTTGACACCCGACCCCCCCCACCCGGGCCCTATGGGGGCCACGGAGCCCACCCCAACCTCAACCCTCCGCACCTTGAAATTCTATTCCCACAACGGCAAAGGGCTGAATTCCCCCTCCAAGCGCAGATCCATACTACAATTACTATTGGATAACAAATCCGACGTGGTATTCCTACAGGAGACCCACCTCTAGCCGGTGGACTTTGGGCGGCTGCATAATAAACACTTCCCACATCAATTCCTATCATCCAACGGAACCAAAAAAGGGGGAACCTCAATTCTCTTTGTGAAAGGCAGTATCATACAAAAATGTCGCCCTCATTTGTGCGCCCCCACAGTCACTGCGACTTTGGAGGCGCAAAAAATGAGGGTGACATTTACTGCGCCCAAGCAGAGCGGGGGTCGCTCTTCCTGGGTGCAGTAATGGGGGTCAGCGGTTGCGGGGTGTCCCCCGCTTACCATTTCGGAAAGCGGGGGACACGTAAAAAAAATAAAAATCACCCTGCGGCGTCAGCTCCAACCCATGTTAGTGGGAAGAGCTGACACCGCAGGGACCACAGAGTGCGGGCGGCACACGCAGAATTGTGCCGCCCTAAAGGTAAGTGGGGTGGAGGGTTAGGAGGGGTAATACAGGCTAGGGGAAGCAGGCACAGTGATCCATATGATCACTGTGCTGCGCCGTAACTGCCGTCGGCATTTTCGGCGTCACAGTTGCGGGCGGCGCATTGATCACATAGATCCCGTAAGGCCTACACCCTCAAATACTGGATAAAAAATGATGCCCCGAGGGCCGCTATGTAGCACTTAAGTGTCTCCTACTGGGTCAACTATATCCACTCGTTTCCATTTAAACACTGAATGAAGGGCAAAACAGCTTCTACGAATCCCTGGCCGAGGAACTATCCCCCTTTGTAGAGGGCCAAGTCATAATCGGCGGAGATTTCAATGGAGTACCCGATCCCTCTAAGGACAGATCATATGTGCCTTCCCCCAGGGACTTCAAGCAGGCCCTCAGTCTTCTCCAGTTCTTCAGGACGTTGGATGTGGTAGACGCATGGCGAGTGCTTCACCTTACTGAGAAGGACTACTCCTTCTACTCCTACGCACACAGAACTTTCTCAAGGATAGACCTGCTCCTGGCATCGCCGCAAGTCCTGTCTTATGTCGACAATGTTTCCATTGGCTCAAGGACGCTATCTGATCATTCCCCGGTCTCCATGACACTCCGAGCACATGATGCCTCCCAGAGCCCCCAACGCAGCTGGTCTTTATACGACCCCATGTTTAATGACATGGCTCTGAGAGACTCAGTCGCCAGGTCCATCCAGAGTTTCTTCAGGGAAGACCCCTACGAGGATACTACACCAGCGAACACCTGGGATGCTATGAAGGCAGTCATTCCGGGGGAGCTCATAGCACAGGGAGCAGCATATCATAAACGCTACGCCAGGCACGCCAAACGCTCGAGGAGGACCTCCGATTAGCAGAAGGAATTCATAAGCAGAAGGGGTGCTTCCCAAAAACTCAACGAGTGGTCCGTACCGCCCGGAACAAGCTGGAAACACATTATGCAGACCACACAACGCACCTGCTGGCGAAGACTAAACAATTTTACTACACGAAAAACAACAAAGCAAATAAACTAATGGTAGAAAAACTAGCTAAAGTGCACAGGACAAACACCATAACCGGACACAGGGACCATCAGAGGTTGGTGCGATACTCAGAACAGGAGAAATTACAACTCGCAATAGACCACTTGAAACAGGTGATGGATGCAGCGCTGTGAGACCCTGACGACCAGCGTGAATCCATACGTAAGGCAGCCCTCCCCCAATTGAACGAATCGGCCCGGAATGCTCTAGAAGCTCCGATCACACGGGAAGAGACTGAGGCGGTCATCAAGGCTCTCAAACTCTGTGCCCCTGGTCTCGACGGCTTTTCTACCAAGTTCTACAAAATATTTCGCCTGCAGCTGACCCCCTCCCCGACCCAACTCTTCAACTCCTTCAGGGACGTGGGTGCAGTATCCCCCTCCATACAAGAGTCGATCACCATTCTCCTCCCCATGCCCTCCTGAATATAGATGCCAGCATTTACTCCAAAGTCCTTGCAAACCGGCTATCACAGATCCTGCCCAACATAATCAATCCCGACCAAACTGGCTTCATCTTAAACAGGTCCACTGGGGATAACATACTCAGAGCTTTGAACCTAATAGACATTGCATCCCAGGATTCACAGAAGATGGCACTCCTAGCCTTAGACGCCACCAAGGCATTCGACAAAGTTGACTGGGCATTTATGCAGTATATGCTGGAGGCATTTCGCTTCGGACCCGCCTTTCGGGGCATGGTCATGGCCAACTACAGAGCTCCAAAAACCCTCCTTAGGGTCAACGGCACACGCGCTGAACCAATCGCGCTGACATGTGGCACGAGGCAAGGATGTCCGCTGTCTCCTCTACTGTATGCCCTGGTAATGGAATCTTTCGCCCAGAGGATCAGACAGAACACTAACATCGAGGGGCTTCAAGTGGGCACGTCACAACACAAAATAGCCCTCTACGCAGATGATATACTCCTAACCATCTCAGAAGTGCACACCTCGATGAGACAGGCTCTCGCGGAAATAGATGCCTTTGGGAGGGTCACAGGCTTTACTATCAACTATCAACTTTAGCAAATCTGTCGCCTTGGGGAACGGCCTGTCCTCGGAGGAAATAAAAGCCCTCAGCTCCCTCAGCCCCATCCAATGGGAAAAGAAGTCGATTCCTTACTTGGGAGTGCAGATCCCTGCGAACCCGAGGGATACATACAGAGTGAACTTCCTTCCTCTCCTCAAAGAGCTCGAAAGGGACCTGGATCGCTGGGCAGGACAGGAAATCTCCCTAATGGGATGCATCAGTGCCTGCAAAATGAACCTCCTCCCCAGGTTCCTATATGCAAGTGCTGCATTACCCGTCGCAATCCCCCTCCCAGCCATACGTAAATTACAAAAGAAAATGCTTCGGTTCATTTGGAAGGGCAGAAAAGCAAGGATCTCACAGAAAATTGAGCAAGCACGCTCTTGGAAAACAACGGAGGGCCCCCTAATGATCCTATGGTGGGGGAAGATGTGGGACATTCTAATAGCGGAGAAAGTAACAGCAGCGAGAGCAGGACTTCTTCACCGGTTCTCAGACATCTGGGCCCCCTTCCTGGAATATTATGAAGCCTTTCCGGCACTAACATTTAAACCCTGACATACCTAACGGGTCCTCGGAGTGGGGAGGGAGCCCCGGCCAGAGACGGAACCCGGATTGGACCAGGAGGCCTGTACATGAGGGGAAGATCCAAGCTAACAGAGACAGGGGGGGATGGAATCCAATAAATGGAAGTGAATCACGGAAGATTGTTTATTCTCAGATGCCCGGAACCGGAATGGGTGAATTACTTCTCTGTTCTCTATGCGAAAAAATATATGGACCAGATGGGGAACATAAAACAGATGTTACGAGAAAGTGGAATACAACATGGGAATACACATTAAACATCTCAATATATTGACAGCCCCAGGCCCAGATGGACTCAGCAATGTAATTCTAAAAAGAAAATTGGAAGCTTGGGCTGAATTATGCAGCGTCAATTTCCAAAAACGAGGGAAAAATTAGCCACTTGGAATTGCCCTAAAGAAATCCTGTAGCCCATAAAACTCTTTATACGTATACATCAATTAGAGTCAGACTGTCAAAGGAGGCGGTGTGTCAACTGTGATTCCATCATGGAATGGACTAAAGCAAGGCTGCCGTTTGGCAGCAACTCATTTTAACTTATATACATCAGATCTAACAGATACCCAAAAAGCGATAATTGCAAACCCCCCAATTTAGAGCGGGACGGTAATATAATACATCATGTATGCGGACAACCTTGTCATACTTGACAGAACCCAAATGGGACTGCAAAAGAGACTGGACAGCCTCAAAAAGTATGTAGAAGCAAACGATTTGACGATCAATATAACTAAATCACAAGCAATGACATTGGCAAATCATCTGAGACAAAAGCACAAAGCACTGTTCGTTTTTTTAAGAGGGAACAAAAATAGAATTGGCTAAATCAATCAAATATCTCAGAATATGGATAAACCAAAGTGCGACAGAAAGAGAATGGACAGAATACTTAAGAAAGAAATCTCTTTCACTAGCCCCACAAGGTCTCCTAATCCATAACAAATATGCAACATTTTATATGAAACTGGTAATTACGTTCTACCACCAGAAGGTGATAGCCATATTAACGTATGGGAGTGAAGCAATGCTCAATCTTCAGAGGCAAACATGGAACCAAGTAGAAGGGATTTTCTGGCGGAAGGTACTGTCTCTACCAACATCTTATCCGATCCAACAAATTAGTTTTGAATTGGCTATTCAATCAATAGAATCCATGGTAACTTGGACATACCTGGACCTATTTAGGTAGACAATAGTCGACAATGACATCCCACCAATTAATGTACTATAAACCAAAACTAAAACAGTAAATGAAGTAGTGCTAAATGTATGGAAAGATGCATGGAAGCAAATACTAATCAAAGCTGATTCAAATCTGGACATGTTAGCTAAGGCAGTGAAAAAGAGAATACAATGCAACAATTGGATCAATACATTAGATAAGAAAACACAATATTAACTTTCATTAAATGCTATTTGGAAATTAGAGCATTAAATCAATTACCACAATACCTGATGCTTTTTCCATCATGGCGAATGAGAGACACATTTCTACGAATGCATCTTAATTTGCTCCCCATACGAGAAGTCCTAGCGAAATCTAGGCACTTACCTGTCAAGGAGAACTATTGCTGATTCTGTTGACAATTGGAACAAACGGAATCAATATACCAAATTATCATGGAATATACAGCCCTTGGTGATAAAAGACAACTCTTCTCTAATATGCTACCACAACAGATAACTCAACTAGAGACCAAAGAACGATGGGCACAGATACTACTAGGAAATAACAAAGACCTTGTTTTTAAGGTGGTTCAATTCTGGGGCAATGTAACAGACTATAGACCAGAAAGGAGGCCAAGAGAAAGAAGAAATTAGCAGTAATAAACCATGGACTAAAAGGAGATATAAGAAATGAATGGAAGGCTGTGAGAATACTACTTACTAATAGTTATTTTTCCTTTTAGAAATAGATTTAGGTTGAATAAGAGCATGAGAAATGTAAAGTTTGAATGTGGATGTAACTATTAATCAGTATGTAAAATTTTGGAGGATTAACAATGAAAAAGTTTGTAATTAAACTATATAATTTATAATAAAATAAAAATGAAAAAAATGTTTTTACTGCAATGTCCGTGGACTACGGGCGCTGTTTGTGAGTCCATCATGGCGCCCGTTTCAAAAGTTATGATTCACCTCATGTCTTTAACTGACCAGAAAGTGCTCTTTCTACCAGTTGTGTAGCTTATCCATCACTATAGGGCTGCTACCGCAGGCCCTGTAATAAATTACAGGGGGGTGGTGAAGTTATAAACCACCCAAAAAGTGCTCTTCATATGGGTCGAGACACTTCACCATAACTACATGGTTTAGCGGCCCTGTAGCTATCGTTAAGTGTCTTAATCCAGAGGAAGAGCACTTTTTGGGTGGTTTATTACTTCACCAGACTGAACGAATCCTCACCAAACTTTGCAGAAAAAGTATATGCCCCACCTCAAAACGATTTTGGAGTTTGGTGTGGTTTCTCCAGGGGGGCAATGTTATAGAGGGGGGTCCCAAAATGTGTGGAAATCCTCATAGACACAATGGAAATAAAAATGTGCTCATGCCTACAGCCCAAAATGCTGGAAGGATTTTCACCAAATTTGTGTCAGGAGTGGCGGCTTGGTCCCGGTAGCGTGCTTTGGTAGATTTGGTGTACATCCGTCCAGTAGTTTCTTTTTTACATGGTTAAAAAATAGGTAAACAAAATGAGTGATATCTGGGTCCGGTCTGTCAAATCATTTCCCGATTTTGGGATCCACTGACACATCTGGGCCAATTAGGGGGCATACATGCCTGCTGATTGGATGCTGAAAAGTGTGAGGCGCGTCATATTTTTCCAAACGGTTTCTACATTGTATCCGTGGGCAGCGCAGTGGGGAAAAAGTCTGGAAAACACAATTGGGGTTATTTGGTGGTCAAAAGGGCGGGGATGGAATAAAGATGATCTGGAGTTGTTTTTCTAGATGAAAAAAGTGGATGCAGGTGACACCCAGTCCGTGGACAACGCTATGAACGAACAGTTTGGAAAACACATTTGGGGTTATTTGATGGCTGAAAGAGGGTGTGGAAAGAGAAGGGGAGTGGAACAAAGATGACATGGAGCTGTTTTTCTAGATAAAAAAGGGGTTTGCAGAATAGTCTGAGACCGCAAGCAATTTTAGAGTCAGCGGACATGATTGCGATTGCCCGGGGTTCACATTGAGTTCTGTTATTTGAATGTGTATTACACATACTTGTTATGTGGTTTAAATCTATTGTGGTGGTTCTGACCACTGGCCACACCCACCACAATAGTAATGTGAGTATAGTAATTATAGGTAATGTGATGGGAGTATACAGTATTTGTAATATGATGGAATTATATAATTAAAGTGTATATATCGTATTTATGATTGTAGTCAGTGGTCGAATTGTACAAAAAGAAGTAGTGGAACTGTGTTCCTTGCTGGCCTCCACCCAGTCCCCACAAACCCCATCACCACGCCCCCTCCCACACACAATACAAACCCTCAAATACATGCACATGCTGTTCAAGGGAACGTTATGTGTAAATTTCAACTTCTTCCTACACTTTCATTTGAAAACAAAACCATTCCGGAACGCTTTCTTTTTTTAAAAAAAAGTATAGGAAGAGTAAAACTTAATTTAAAAAAGTAGAGTAGCACTTCTCCCAACTGCTCCCGCTCACTTCAAGCACTGATTGTAGTACAATAGAGGACAGTGCTTCTTGATGTCTCTTCCACCTTTCACACGGTCAACAATTGTATCCTCATTAATTAAACAGTTTCATGATACCATTAGCATCATGGAGCGTGCCCTGGACTGGCTGATTTGTTTTCCTCACTAACTGCTCTTAACAGCTGTAACTGGGCTATTTGTCCTCCACCACCTCATTGTGTACCTGCAGAGTACCCTAGGGTTTCATCCTATAATTGTGGATCTTTCATATCTATTTTGTCCCTCTGGCTCACCTGATGTCCTTCTTTTTTTCTCATTTCCAGTGTCATGTCAATAACAGATAGGTGTCCTTAAACTTCCCTGACTAATTTGTTGTCCTCATTTCTTACCTCTTTTTGCCTGACCTCCATCGAGGCATTGTGTGCGGCTAACAATATGTGTCGCAATGCTAATAAGGTGGAGATATGTTTTACTGTGACACCAGTGCCCTGTTTGTCTTCAACCCTCTGGCCACTGTCTTTGAGCCGTCTACCCTCCATCCTGTGAGGCCAAAAACCTTGGCGTTATCTTAAAGTCCTCTCTCTTCTTTACTACTTACATTTTGGAGCTTGTAACGAGAGCCCATGCTTTCAGCTTGACCTCCTTACATGCATTTTACCATTCCTCACCTTCACCCAGAAGGTCAACGTCTGTAGATCCCTGGTCCTGTGTAGGCTAGACTACTGCAACAGGCATGTCCCCCTTTGTTGTCTATGCCCTCTTTGGCTAATCTAGAATAGGGTTGCAAGACTTATCCTTGACCTCAAGCCCAGGGATTGTATCACTGCAGCCCTAAAATGTGTATATTGGCTCTTGCTAATTGCAAGGACTACAATATGTCCAACTTTGTTTCCCTAAATACTGCCCTGCTATAACCCTCTGCTGTTTGAACTCCAATATTCTGCTTGTCAAACGCTTTTTGAAACAGAAAGCGGGAGGCATGTTTCTGTCTTCGGCCTTTGGAACAGCCTTCCTACTCCTCGTATACTTAAACTGGACTTTTGAGGTCTGGCCATTTCTGAAAATTCTACTTTTGTGTTCCCGTTTTACTTAATCCCTTGCCTGCTAAATCATACCACTGCGACTGAGACTGGTGTCATGGTCCCTCATGAACCTCACATGTTCCAGGCCCTATATCTAGTTGACACCAATACACCCTCTACTCCCCCATTCAGCACTGCCCTTGTGGGTCTACCATCTGGTGGATGTGTACCACACGTTTGGGACTCAACTGCCCCAACAGGTACCTAGTGGCCTCCCAGTTTGGCATGTCTTGGCACTTTCCTTCTGGGCTCCTATCAACACTTGGTAATCCCTACTCCTCTTTCCATGTATGCAGTTCTTTTACTGCACAATGTATATGTGCATTTATAGCAGCAGCGTGTAAACATTTTTTGGATAAGCAAGTGAAATGCACATGCAAAGGATTTGTAGAACGTCTTTAAGTGGCAGTTGCTAGATATATGTGTGACTGTTTTAAAGCAGGCAATGATGGAGTGCTACAAATATAACAGTAAAAAGGGTAGAAGAGCTGTCTTGTGCGGTGGTGTACATGTGCAATAAGTTTTTTTAATAATGCATTGCCTAGAGAGGGGGCAGTGCAGACTGCGCATAGTCATGAAGGGCCATGGATTCTGGTAGAGAAAAGTATTTGGGACAGAAAACTGTTTCTGTGCTTTTTTTTCTTTTTCTCTAGTATACAATTGTCTGTTATGTCCATTGGCATAGAAGAACATGCTAATGGGAATGTTAGAGAATCTTATTGAGTCTAACTACTAAAAAATGTGAAGTAGATGGAGTCTATACGCTTATTTTTTTTACTTCTATTTTTTAACTGTGAAAGGTGGTTCCTAAAGGAACCGTTTTTTGGTGTTATTATTTTAATTGTGTTTATTTGTTTGCAGGAGAGGCCATGAAGTAAGGTGGGGAAGTAAGGGAAAGGGCAGCATGTGCAGCTATGGAGGGGCAGGAGAACAGGGGAACATGTTGGGCATGCATTACATATAAGGTAGGGGTAGTGTTTCTCATGCTCCTTGATTACAGTCTTGAAAGTACATCAAAACTTATCCCCCCTGCAGAGTGGTGTGTTGCAGCATATAGAGAGTACTGTTGTCTTTGAAAGATATGGATCAACAGCTTCTTTTATAATTTGCAAGGTAGCTGGTGGAGTTTTGTGCCCCACAGGAGTAGCCTGTGTGTTCGCAGTATTGGTTGAGGAAGATGAGGTAGAGGAAGACAACCACTACTTCCTAAGAAAGAAACAGCTTTCTGAGAGCATCACAGTGGTTGGATTTGTTGTGGCGGCGTATGGAGGTTGTGCCATAGAGTACTGCCCGGGTTGTCAGTGCATTTCACTTTGGTAGCCTTAGCCTTTGCTACACCCCCAACAGTGGTAAAGAACTGCCACACCTATGATTCTCTCTGGGTGCTAGAGGTAGGCCTTTCCTCTACCTTATCTTCCGGATCCTTTTTTATTGTTTTTGGAATTATTGCGCTTCTTCTGTTGTGTAGACCCTGGGGAAGAGGCATGGCAATAGTTGAGAGGCCATCTTTGGAGAGGCCATCATAAATAGCAGTTTTGTTAATATTCTTCTAAGCACGTGATATGCACTAGATTGTTAATGGATAATGAGTAAGAATAGGTGTAGGAGCTGTGCAAGCGCACACGTTCAGCTTCAAACTTTCGAGATCAGCTAAAAATGCAGTTTCACACTGTTCGCAAAGCAGAGTCCCGTTCGTGAAGTGTAGACGCATTCATCAACACGTCATCAACCAGCGCGCACGCGTCATGTGCCACTGTTTGAAAAGTCTGAGATGACATCAGACGTACACGAACGTTGGTGACACAAAAGCATTGGAGAAAGTTACAAAAAGTTTATAGAAGTGTTCAAAATATTGCTAGGTGGTGGGGAATGGCACAGTTTTAAGTTGAAACTTTCTACATCAACTGAAAATGCTGCTATATTGGGGGTAAGTATGATATCAGGAAGTTGTAGCAAATTATCAAGCACTGGGAATTTTGGATAGTAAAATAATTAATACTACTTTATCAGAGTTTTCAGTAATGTTAAACATGGAATAAATAACTAACAATTCAAGAATTACTACACCCTTGTGTTAGTACAAACAATGCATATAAAGACCCACAATGCCTAAAATGTAGAGGCACACACAGGGACACTAAAGTAAGGAAGAAAGATACAAGAGCACAAGAAAATGCCAATTAAATTAAAGTTCATCTTCATGTATACACTTGAATTGTGTGTTTGAGGCCTGCTTGTTGCCCCGTGTATGTGCACCATGAGCTGATACCAAACCCTAAACAAAGTACTTCAAGAATATACGAGAAGGTTAATGTCTACATACAGACTTGTCTCAGGAGGATAGCTCAGGGACAATGCACTCACCTTGGAAGCAAGATGACGTGGCGCAACAGAGGTTCCATCCCTGGGTCCGCGCTTAGAATCCTCTGGGTATTAAGCACGTTATAAATAACCATTTATTATAACGTATATATATTATAAATAGCATCTTTTGAATGTTAATATTGTGACTCTCAGTGAACAAAAACATCTGGCCTAGATATGTCAGTGAACAAAAACAAGCGGCCCAGATATATGCCGGTCAGATAGCACAGCGAGTAGAGCGCTCGCTTTGACATCTGTGCAGAGCCTGCTGACGCAGGTGCGAATCCCGGCAGGGCCAAACTCAGCCTTTCATCCTTCCGAGGTCGATAAATGAGCACCACATACCGTGGGCAATAAGCAGCGCTCAGATGCTTGAGGGTTCGTAGCGCAATATAAATGCTAAAATAAATAAAAAATAAATATGATGCCATCATTTGAAATGTCATCTTTGATGTCCTGGGTGTTAGTTTTAGCAGTGCACAGTGGTGGCACGAGTTATAACTGGTGAATTTCTGGGGGTTTTCAGTTTTACTTGTAACCATAACATCTATTTAACAGTTCCATGTGTTAATATCCCTGCAAAAATATCGCCATACAAAAATATCGCCATATTATTGCGGCAATAGTAAGCCATGGAACCTGCGGGGGACACCCCTGCAAACCCCATAACTTTTTTACTGGAGCATGGGACACCCCAGCAACCACTGGTCCCAATAACCCCATAAATTATCCCCACTAATGATATCAACTATCACCTTACATCACGACCATATATATGCTGATATTACTGGTGGGGACAATATTACCTTATACCCCTTTAACAATGGTTTTCACTGAATTTCATAGGTTTTTATTAGTGCAACTTAACCATAACGTCCCTTTAACACATTTATTTCTGTGAATTTCAAATGTTTTTACGAGTGCACAGTTAAATAGCTACAAGTTCTTTATATTATACTCAACCCAATGTAGCAGCTTCATAGTCCACGGATAGTATTAAAGTCCACGGACAACGGGTAGCATTCACAAAGCCACAGAAGCACAGGGGAGAACACAATTTTTTCTACCCTTCAACCTACAAACACATATACATAAAACAACATTATGTACATTTAGCACACCCAAATCTACTTTTTTGTACAAAGTAATTATTTGAAAATGTACACATTATTTTTTCATATAGCACACACCATAACTGTACACCTCATACTATCACCTCAGTACAACTCTGCATACAGACTCACATACACTAGGCACTTATTAAAGAGCAAGCTCTTACTAAATAGTAAGTACACTGTATTTATTTCTGTATTATTACCATTCATTATATAAACATTTCTTATAAGCAAAAAGCACTATTTTTATATTTTCACAGAAATGGCAAACACACGTCAGTGGTTGGAAGAAAACTTCCCAAAATAAGAAATGAGTGATTATAAAATCTCTATTGGAATACAATACATCTTTTAATACAAATAAATAATATAATTTGTACAGAGCTCACTGAAATAAAACATTCTTTTTTTTATTATAATGCATAGTTTTCAGGTAGAAACAACACCCCAATTTAATTAACCCTATAAGGGCCATGGGTATTTCCCCCCAGTGCCAAGGACTTTTTTGGTGATTTCGGTATGTGGCCATTCAATGCCTTGTAACTTTTTCGTTACGTGAGATATCTTGGCCAAATTTGGCCCCTTTTTTTCCCACATGGAGGCGGTCGTAACACCACCCAGGAATCCTAGCTTGCTGTAGGGGGGTGAGAGAAAATAACCAAAAAGGGTGAAGATTTTGTGTTTTTTCAAAAAATGCAAATAAAATGATGTACAAAGAAGCCTGTGTTTTTTTCCTTGTAAAAGCTAGGAACAAATGGTTTGCTGTGCTGAATTCCCCAATTTCCTGGCTTTTAAGAACAGGTTGAGTGGAAAGAAAAACCCATTATCTTAATGTGGTTATCAACCGTTTTGTGACAGGTAGGCGATTTTGACCATTTTTGCCAATTGGACATGAATGGACGGAATGGAAGAAAAGGGTAGGAAAGCCGAATTGGAGGACAGAAAGGCATACATTTCTGAAAAGTAGACAAAATTCCAAGTTTAGGACGGGGTGATTTGTGCAGGTCGGGCAATGCAATGCCATAGATTGGGGAAAAAGCAGGAAAATGACCAAAAAAAAGGTATGTGGTGGACATGGTTGGCTTGATACGGCAATGGCTTCTATGAATTTTGAGAAAAACAATGCTTCTTTAGATGCCCCCAACTCTTGCAGTTAGGAACGCACACATTTTTTTGTAGAGTTTCACAAAACAAGCATTACCACAAGCCAAACACTGAGCCTTGGTACACAGGAGTTTTATGCTTACGGCCTGAACAGACGTATTAGCATGTGTAAATCAGGAAAACCAATGTGGTGAGGAACGAAAAGCATACATTTTTTGAAAGAGCACAGGCAGACCTTTTCAAGGGTAGGTGACTTGTGCAGGTTAAAAAAGTGTATGGTGCCTAAAGCAGCGACTAAATGTAGGGCACATTTGGGAAATGAAAGGGTTGTGTGACAAAGGGCATCAGAAAATGGGTCAAAACGTTAGGAAAACCACACAAACACAACAAATGTCATACCTTCCCGCGTTTCCACAGGTATCTCGATGAAAACGGTACCTCACATGTGTGGGTGCATCTACCTGGGCAACAAGGGGAAAGCCTTAAAGACCCCTGCCCCCAAGTCTTTTCTGACAGCTGAATTTCACACTTTTTCCAGACAGGCACACCATACAGATATGGGCCTCGAGTGTCCAAGCCACCAAGGAAAACAGGGAACCCTATGCATTTCTGAAAAGAGGACACCCGTGGGAATCCGCAGAGGTCTGACTTGCGCGAATCGGGCCAGAATTTATTACCCAGAACCAAAGCAAAGTCTGAAATCTGGCAAAAAAAATGCATTTTCCTCAAATTTCACTCGGCTCACCCACTGAAAAACGCGGCCAACAACACATGGCCTACCGTCCCGCGTTCAGACAGGTGTCCGGATGAAAACGGTACCTCACATGTATGGGTGCACCTACCTGGGCGCCAAGGGGAAAGCCTAAAAGACCCCTACCCTAAAGTCTGCTCTGCCACCTGAATTGAACACTTTTTCCAGACAGGCACACCATACAGACATGGGCCTTGGGTGTCCAAGCCACCAAGTAAAACAGGGAACCCCATTCATTTCTGAAAAGAGGACACCCATGGGAATCCGTAGAGGTCTGACTTGTGCAAATCGGCCCAGAATCTATTACCCAGAAACCCCGGCAAAGTCTGAAATCTGGCGAAAAAAACACATTTTCCGCACATTTCCCTCGGCTCACCCACCGACACAGGCCGCCCACAACACATGGCCTACCGTCCCACATTCCCACAGGTGTACCGATGAAAACTCTACCTCACATGTGTTGGTGCACCTACCTGGGTGACAAGGGGAAAGCCTAAAAGACTCCTACCTCCAAGTCTGTTCTGTCAGCTAAATTTCACACTTTTTCCAGACGGGCACACCATACAGATATGGGCCTCGGGTGTCCAAGCCACCAAGGAAAACAGGGAACCCTATGCATTTCCGAAAAGAAGACACCCGTGGGAATCCGCAGAGGTCTGACTTGTGCAAATCGGCCCAGAATTTATTACCCAGAAACCACAGCAAAGTCCGAAATCTGGTGAGAAAAATGCATTTTCTGCACATTTCACTCGGCTCACAAACTGAAACACGCGGCCAACAACACATGGCCTACCGTCCTGCGTTCCCACAGGTGTTCTGATGAAAATGTTACCTCACATGTGTGGGTGCACCTACCTGGGTGCCAAGGTGAAAGCCTAAAAGACAAATACCCCAAAGTTTGTTCTGACAGCTAAATTTCACACTTTTTCCAGACGGGCACACCATTCAGATATGGGCCTCGGGTGTCCAAGCCATCAAGGAAAACAGGTAACCCCATTCATTTCTGAAAAGAGGACACCCATGGGAATCCGCAGAGGTCTGACTCGTGCAAATCAGCCCAGAATTTATTACCCAGAAACCCCGGCAAAGTCCAAAATCTGGCAAAAAAACGCATTTTCCGCACATTTCACTCGGCTTATCTACCGAAACACACCGCCAACAAGACATGGCCTACCGTCCCGCGTTCTCACAGGTGTCCCAATGAAAATGGTACATGACATGTGTGGGTGCACTTACCTGGGCGCCAAGGGGAAATCCTAAAAGACCCCTACCCCCAAGTCTGTTCTGACTAGGGCTGTACCGAACTTCGGCTTCGAGTCCCTATTCTGCCGAAGTTCGGCTGAAATACAGCTATCCGGCTTCGGCAGAATAGTTTCTGTTTAGGGACTCGAAGCCGAAGTCCACTTTCTATGATTAGCTGCCCTCTCCCTGTTTGGGAGATGACAGCCAATCATAGAATGTTTGACAGTGTTCAGGCTGCAGAAGCCAAACAAGCTGTTTGCCTATTGGCTTCTGCAGTCTGACCACAGAGGAACCAGCCTAACGTGTTGAAATAGGAAGCGAGGGAAGGGAACAGTTCTTCCCTTCCCTCACTTCCTATGCCAGCACCCGGACCCATTCACCAGGTAAGTGACCCGACCCCCCCCCCATACCCCCTCATCACGGTGAGGCCGCGGGGCCTCAGGGAACCCCCGCGGCCTCACCGCAATAATGTTCAATTTGTCGGGCCACCGGTGCAAAGCCGGTGGCCCGACGTTTATTTTGCATTGGGGGGCCGCTCCTACAGGAGCGGCCCCCCCAGACTCATGAGGCCGCCGGGGCACTTTGCCGACCCCGGCGGCCTCGGTGCCCCCCATCCCCCTCACCACGGTGAGGCCGCGGGGCCTCAGGGAACCCCCGCGGCCTCACCGCAATAATGTTCAATTTGTCGGGCCACCGGTGCAAAGCCGGTGGCCCGACGTTTATTTTGCATTGGGGGGCCGCTCCTACAGGAGCGGCCCCCCCAGACTCATGAGGCCGCCGGGGCACTTTGCCGACCCCGGCGGCCTCGGTGCCCCCCATCCCCCTCACCACGGTGAGGCCGCGGGGCCTCAGGGAACCCCCGTGGCCTCACCGCAATAATGTTCAATTTGTCGGGCCACCGGTGCAAAGCCGGTGGCCCGACGTTTATTTTGCATTGGGGGGCCGCTCCTACAGGAGCGGCCCCCCCAGACTCATGAGGCCGCCGGGGCACTTTGCCGACCCCGGCGGCCTCGGTGCCCCCCATCCCCCTCACCACGGTGAGGCCGCGGGGCCTCAGGGAACCCCCGCGGCCTCACCGCAATAATGTTCAATTTGTCGGGCCACCGGTGCAAAGCCGGTGGCCCGACGTTTATTTTGCATTGGGGGGCCGCTCCTACAGGAGCGGCCCCCCCAGACTCATGAGGCCGCCGGGGCACTTTGCCGACCCCGGCGGCCTCGGTGCCCCCCATCCCCCTCACCACGGTGAGGCCGCGGGGCCTCAGGGAACCCCCGCGGCCTCACCGCAATAATGTTCTGTTTGTCGGGCCACCGGTGCAAAGCCGGTGGCCCGACGTTTATTTTGCATTGGGGGGCCGCCCTAGCCCCATATCTGTATGGTGTGCCCGTCTGAAAAATCATGAAATTCAGCTGTCAGAAAAGACTTGGGGTTAGGGGTCTTTTAGGCTTTCCCCTTGGCGCCTAGTTAGGTGCACGCACACATGTGAGGTACCGTTTTTATAGGGACACGTGTGTTAACGGAGGAAGGTAGGCCATGTGTTGTTGGCGGTGTTTACAACACACAATTAAGACTACAAGTTACATTATAATTTCACCTTTGGTACAAGCCTGTACTACACAGTTATATTGGTAGCAGTAGCAGAGCAGCCAGACTTATCTCAATAGTAAGTGAGCAGTACAAATAGTTACACAAAGGACAGCAATCACTATGATTCAGGCAAACACTGACTCTAGGTTTCTAAGTAAAAAGAATATATATTTATTTACTCAACAGTTGTACCTACGGATTTGGGCCTAGGGTGTCGAAGCAAGCAAGGAAAACGGGAAGCCCCATGCATTTCCCAAAATAGGACACCCTTGGGAATGCACAGAGGTCTGACTTGCGCGAAGGGCCCCAGAATTTATCACCCAGAACCCCAAAGTGAACATTGTGTTTTTTCCCCTCCAAATATCACACTTTGTTGGGGATTGTGGCTAATAAAATCTGGGGCAATTTGCGAAAGGCAGACATCTGTGGATTCCGACGGGTGTCCTCCTTTCGGAAATGCATGGGGTTCCCAGTTTTCTTTGCTGGCTTCTACACCCTTGGCCCAAATCTGTAGGTTGCCCATATGAACATAATGTACTGTGCCAAAAGGCTTGGGG